>NC_139029.1:20226818-20361350 GCF_964662115.1 Mustela nivalis
GGGGCTTAATCCCGGGACCCTGAGACCATGACCTGAGCCAAAGGCAGAGGCTTTAACCCACTGAGCCACCCAGGCACCCCCTCCTTTTTTTTTAAGATTTTATTTATGGTGGCTCCTATGTGGCTCAGTTGGGCGTCTACCTTCGGCTCAGGTCATGATCCCAGCGTCCTGGGATTGAGCCTACATTGGGCTCTGTGCTCAGCGGGGAGCCTGCTCCCTCTGCCTGCTGCCCCCTGCTTGTGATCTCTCTCTGTCAATCATAAATAAAATCTTAAAAAAAGATTTTATTTGTATATTTGACACAGAGAGATGGAGAGGGAATATAGCAAGGTCCTGACATAATCTATCTATCTATATTTTTTAAAGATTTTATTTATTTATTTGACAGAGACACAGAGAGGGAACACAAGCAGGGGGAGTGGGAGAGGGAGCAACAGGCTTCCCATGGAGCAGGGAGCCTGATGCGGGGCTCCATCTCAGGACCCTGGCATCATGACCTCAACCAAAGGCAGAACTTAAAGACAGAACCACCCAGGCACCCCTATATCTTTTCTTTGCTGTATGCTAGATACTACTGAGAAATCTGGAGTGTATGTCAGGGAGCCTTACATTAGTGACAGGTAAGCATACAAAACAAAGCAGTTTCACAAGATACATACATGGTGCCAGTTTGAAAGTGAGGACTGTCTAAACCAGCCTGAGTTGTGGGTGGGTTGGTCACAGAGAGAAAGATGTATAGAAGGTAGCCAGAGGTGTTTGGGGGAAGAATAAACATAGATCAGTTCAGGGCAGTCCACATCTGTGACTGTAGATAATTTGGAACAAGAAGTCCTGTACATTTTAAGAGCAAGTCTAATTGGTATTTGTGGAGTAGGTTTCTCCATAATGGAAACTTGTTGGAGGTTGGCTGAGGAAAAGGGAGTTGAATGAAATGTTCATGCAGTTAGTTTGATATAGAAGGAAACTGAGAAAGGCACAAAATTGGTTTAAAAAAGTTTTAGAATGTAAAAGAAAGGAAGGTTTCATTTAAATCAGGAAAGTTTTTTTTTTTTTTTTTAAAGATTATTTATTTATTTATTTGACAGAGAGAGAGAGAGATCACAAGTAGGCAGAGAGGCAGGCAGAGAGAGAGAGAGAGGAGGAAGCAGGCTCCCTGCTGAGCAGAGAGCCCGATGCGGGACTCGATCCCAGGACCCTGAGATCATGACCTGAGCCGAAGGTAGCGGCCCAACCCACTGAGCCACCCAGGCGCCCTGAATCAGGAAAGTTTTTATTTTAATTCTAGTTAACCTACAGTGTTATAGTAGTTTCAGGTGTGTGATATAGCAGTGATTAAACAATTCCATAAATCATCCGGTACTCCTTGTCATTACCTTTGCATGGAAGACAGTGAGAAGCTTGTAGAAGTAAAGGTGAACCAGTACATGGTAATTACAATTATCATTACTGAATACGTAACAGCTCACTTCTTCCAGTGATGTGTTTCATACACGTTATCTGTTTCTCATCATATCCCTGTGTTCATCAGAATGTTTAGCTTAGATGATTTAGAAGGGGAATATGATAGCTGGTATCAAATGCCTTTAAGACTGGTAGGTTTGGGGCGCCTGGGTGGCTCCCTGAGTTAAAGCCTCTGCCTTTGGCTCAGGTCATGATCTCAGAGTCCTGGGATCGAGCCCCACATTGGGCTCTCTGCTCAGCAGGGAGCCTGCTTCCTCCTCTCTCTCTGCCTGCCTCTCTGCCTACTTGTAATATCTGTCTGTCGGGTAAATAAATAAAATCTTTAAAAAAAAAAAAAAAAGACTGGTAGGTTTAGGGGGTGTCTGGCTGGCTCAGTTGGTAGAATACCTGATGTCCTGATCTCAGGGTCATGAGTTCAACCCCCATGCTGAGCATAGGTTTTACTTAAAAGCAAAAGACTAGGGGCACCTGGGTGGCTCAGTGGGTTGGGCCTCTGCCTTCGGCTTGGGTCACGATCCCAGGGTCCTGGGATCCAGCTCCACATCAGGCTCTCTGCTCAGCAGGAAGCCTGCTTCCTCCCTCTCTCTCTGCCTGCTTCTCTGCCCACTTGTGATCTCTGTCTGTTAAAAAAAAATAAATAAAATCTTAAAAAAAAACAAAAAACAAAAGACTAATGGGTTTATTCTCCTTGTCAGAAGATAGCACCAGAACCAATGAGTAGAAGTTATAGGGAGGAAGATTTTTGTAAATAGAAGGGAGAACTTTCCAGAAATGGAGTTCTTAGTCATGGGAGGGTTTCAGGAAGAGATCAAAAAAACTCTTATTAGGTATGTAGTAGAGAAGATTTATGCATGGAATAGTTTATACCAGAGAAATTAAGAATAAGAGGGTTAGCTAGCCCAAGATAACATTCGAAATTCATGAAAGGAATATATGCTACTGAACACCTCTTTTTAGGAAGGTTATTTATGTTTTCTAATTTCTGACCGATTACTTATACATATAAGAAATAAAGGACTTGAGGCTAGAAGGACATGGATGACAGAAAGGACTGATAGAGTCCCAGTAAATCTTAGTACAGATAAGATATATGGATATTTAAAAAATATTTACTGCATTAGTATTAATGAAAAAATTATTACCTAGAACATACTGAAGAGGGGGTCCCTGGGTGGTTCACTCAGTGCCTGTCTTGGTTCAGGTCATGATCCTGGGGTCCTGGGATCCAGCCCAGCAATATGCTCCCTGCTCATCAGAGGGTCTGCTTCTCCCTCTAACGTGCTCACATGCTCTCTCTCTCGTGCTCTCTCTCAAATAAAAGCTTAAAAAATATAAAAATAAAACATATTGAAGATTTATCGAGGAACATAGAAATGATTATTTAAGAGAAGTGTTACCTTTTTCTTAAAATCCAGTTTTCCTATGATGTTGGTGCAAGTAATGTTTCTCTCTCTCTCTCGGTTTTTTTTTTTTTTTCCCAAAGAGAAAGCAGGAAGGGGAGGGGCAGAGGGAGAGGGAGAATCTCAAGCAGGAGGAACCTCTCACACCCTGAAATCTTGACCTGAGCCGAAATCAAGAACTGGACACTTAACTGCCTGAGCCACCTAGGTGCCCCAGTGTTTCTCTTTATAAGGAGGTTTTGTGGGGTTTTTTTTGTTGCTTTTCCTTTATGGCCATCTTCCTAACCTTTTGATTTGGACCTTTAATCAGTTGTTGGGAAATACTTGAAGCTGTCAACCTTGGCTCCATTTTCTTTTTCTTTTTTCTTTGACTAAGTTCTGTGCCCAGTGTGGGGCTTTAACTCATGAGCTGGAGATCAAGAGTCACCTGCTCCACTGACTGAGCAAGCCACGCACCCCTGCTCCATTTTCAACTTTAGAAAAAAATTAAAAATACACAAGTAAAATTGTGATAGAAAAGTTAGAATACGTCACTTTAGCCAGATGTGTTTTCTTATTAAATTCTTAGGGAGTAAATAATCATGGCATATTGTTCCTTTCGATTTAGTATTTCTGCCTTCCACCACTGGTTTAAATTGCCTCTTCAGAACTAATGCAATGCTCGGTGTCCTGTTTTAATTGAAATGGCAAACCTGAACTTTTTGTAAAATTCTAAGGCTGTTTATGTCTACTTCGGTCTTGCAGATAAGTTACTTGTCTCTCTGCCAAAAGGGTTAACGAAATTCTGTTTGTGTTACTCCTCACCTTCCTTGCTTTGTGGATAGATGAAGTGCCTTTCTGCATCCTCCTTAAGGGAGGACTAGAAGGGAATAGATGACACTGAATTTGGCTCTCCTTGAACGATGCCCTTTGTATCCGTCTTTGAACAAATGTTTGTGTTTAAATGAGGTGTCACCTTTGCAGGATAATAGCTGCAATAGAGTATAATGAAGAAATGGTTTTCTGATAAAGAGTGATACATTCGGGGAAATTGAGGAGGGCTTCATGGAGGAAGGAACATTTGAACCATGTCAGAATGAGTAATAAACACTCAGATGATAGCACAGAGCTTGGCACAAGGGGCACATAAATGTTTGGTATATTCTCATTTTAGATGAGGAAGCAGGCTCAAAGAGGTTATTTGTGTAGGGTCTCATTGCTTAATAAGTTGTGGAATTGGTATTTCAGTGATGTCAGTGATGTGGAGCTGGCTAATTGTGAGCTGCTTAGCTTTGAAGAATTTTAGCAGGGTGTCTGGGTGGTTCCATTGGTTAAGTATCTGCCTTCGGCTCAGGTTATGATCCCAGGGTTTGCCACTCCCCCAATTTGTGCTTGCTTGCTTGCTAGTTTTATTGCTTACTCATTATCTGTCAAATAAATAAATAAAATCTTTAAAAAAAATTTTTTTATGGGATGCCTGGGTGGCTCAGTTGGCTAAGCGGCTGCCTTCGGCTCAGTCATGATCCCAGCGCACTGGGATCAAGTCCCACATCAGGCTCCTTGCTCGCTGGGGAGCCTGCTTCTCCCTCTGCCTCTGCTGCCACTCTGCCTGCCTGTGCTCTCTCTCTTTCTCTTTCTCTCTGACAAATAAATAAATAAAATCTTAAAAAAAAAATTTTTAGCAAGCAGGCTGTTTAACATTATTTTGACATTAAAGTTAAATACATTGTATTAAAAGATATTTTAAATGCCTTTGTATTTATATTAAATACATTATAAACCAGTTTGTAAGAAAATTAAAATTAAACTACATAAACTTAGAATACAATTATTACTACCATTAAACCATAATAAATACTCAAATTTATCACTCGAGGTTATTTACCTCTGTTTTATCAATGTATAATACCGTATATAAACTATGTAATACATAGCTCTGCCATGTTATTTACACCATGAAAATTGGCAAATGCTGTGACGCCTGGGTGGCCCAGTTAGTTAAAGTCTGCCTTCTGCTCAGGTCATGATCCCAGGGTCCTGGGATTGAGTCCTGCCTTGGGCTCCTTTCTCAGTGGGGAGCCTGCTTGTGCACTAGTGCTCTCTTGCTCTAAAGCTCACTTTTGTATGCATGCTCATATGTGCGCCCTGTCTCTGATAAATAAATAAAATCTTTAAAAAAAATTGACAAATGCTATGTATGTAAATCAGGACTTGGTTTTTGTTAATTGTCTACCCTTAAAGTGATAGAGAAAATATTAATGCAGATTAAATTTAAGTGTGTCATGTCTGTGGCTCTGCATATTTTGAATAGCACAGAAATCTGAGGAAATAATCTTCCAGAATTTGAAAATTATCTGGTTTAGCAAAGAAGTTGCTCAAATCATGGATGAAGTAGTGAAGTTCTGACATACGCTTTTGTTTCAGTTTTGTCTTAATAAATGATAAATGGAAATATGTTGGAGCTGCATCTGAATAGAAACAAGTCTCTTTGGCCCCAAAGCCCATGGACCATTATATGGAATTTGCCTCGTAGGAAAGTGGGGAGGGTGTTCTAGGAAGGGGAGACAAGACAGATCGATCTCATGAATGCTTAGGTTGTTTTCAGAATAATGAGAAGTGGAAAGAATGGTAATTGGTAAAGCTGGAGAGAGGTTGGTTGGGCCCAGCAGTATATGAAGAGTTTTGGTTTTGGTTCTCTCACCACCATCTTTTTTTTTTTTTTTCCCCCTTAAAGTAGGCTCTGTGCTCAGCGTGGATGGAGCCTGGTCCGTCCTGGGCTCCATCTCCCGTCCCTGAGATCATGACCTGAGCTGAAACTGAGAGTCAGAGTCAGATGCTTACTCAGCTCAGCCACCCAGGGCCCCCCTCCCTGCCTTCTTAAAGTTTTTATAAAATTGTCTTCATTTTACAGTTAGGGAACTGCGATGTAGAAGGTATTACTTTCTCAAGATCACTAGCTAAGTTGTAGATAAGCTGGAATTTGTCTTGCCCCAAAGCTGTTTTTGTTCTTAGGCTTTGCTGCATCTTCTCATTTATCTTTTTTTTTTTTTTTTTTTTTTTAAGATTTTATCTTTAATCTCTGCACCGGTGTGGGCTCCAGCTCACAACCCTGAGGTTGAATCACATGCTCTACTGACTGAGCGAGCCAGGTGCCCCCACATTTATCATTCAAAACAGTTAACAACAATGTTCTGTTATCTACTGATGCCATTCACCTCTTTGAAGGTATATGAGGAGAGCATAAATAATTGAAAATTTAAATCTATGTTTAAGCGCTTAGGATATACTTACTTCATCACAGGCATCAAAATGGAGCTAATTGGATCCACTCTGCCCAACCTTGTGAAAGCTGCTGCTAGTGACAGGCAGCAGGAATAAGGGGAAACACAAATGGCTCGGGATGTAATGTACTCTGAAAAGGTTCTAAAATTGAGTGGGAAGGTTCTAGTCTATCTCATTCTCAATTTTTACACAAATTTGCAAGATTATTTCTGTTTAGTGGTGAGCCAGAACTAGAACCCAGACAAGTTCTTGGGTAATTTCAAATCATTTATAGCAAGTGTTACTTTACTTGGAATCCATAAGCCTGCAGAGGGATGGGGAGGGGAGCAGGGTGGACCTAGATGAGTGTTTCAGAGTATAACCAAAAAGATGGTAACAATGATACAAAATAAGCTTTGAGTCATCTGGAAAGTATTTACAGAAATGCTATTAACTAGGCTCTACACCCAGACTTACTAGTAATTTAATTTAGTGAGTTCCATAGGCATTTTGTTAGGGGATTACAATTTGATGGGGAAGATTCTCAGTTTACATAAGTTACCATCAGTGAATACTTAAACTGCAGATTCTTGTCCTCTCTCACCTACTCAAGGAGCATCTGTGGAGACAAGGCCTTGGAATCTGCATTTTATCAGCTCTTATCTATAGGTGATGGTCTTCTATTTTTCAAGTTTGAGAACTCCTGGATTATATATATCATTAGTAAGTGTTTTGTGTGCCTCTTACCTCAAATTGCTCATGCTTTTTTTTCCTGTACATTTGGTGTCTAAAATTTCTTTCTTTGTACTGTAGTCCTGTCTTTTCCCCCCAAAAGTCTATTATCTGTTCATCTCAAGACTTCATCTTTAAAAGCAGTGTTAGAACTCACATGTGTTTGATAAACCTGCTAGTACTTTTTAGTATTGTGGTATTTTGAGCAGTTTGCCCATTTTTAATTAGTTGTCAATATTGTGAGTCTCTAATTATTTGCCTATACTTTCTTTTGTCCATTAAAAGGTGGCAGTATCTTTGGCTAATATCCTGTGTCTGTAACTTGATGTTATTTATTTAAGGAAAAAAATTTTTTAAGTGAGATGGTCAGAGGGAGATAGAGAATCTTAAGCAGGCTCCATGTCCATTGTGGAACCCAACATGTAATGCTGGATCTCATGACTCTGAGATCACGATCTTAGCTGAAATTGAGAGTCGGACACTTAACTGACCAAGCCACCGAGGTGCCCCTATGGCTTGATGTTATAATCTACTTTTTAGAGACACTGTGGCTGTTTCTAAGAGACACTAGTGTTTTTAAGTTTTACATTATTTAAAGATTGATTTATTTTAGAGGAGGAGTGAGAGCACAAGTGGAAGGGGCAGAGGGAGAGGGAGAGAGATTAAGCAGACTCCTCACTCAGCAGAGCCCTATGTTGTGGGGCTTGATCCCAGAACCCTGAGATAATGATTTGAGCCAAAACCAAGAATCAGATGCTTAACCAACTGCACCACCCAGTCATCTCAGATTCCTCAGAATCTTTACATACTTTTCTGGATCTCTATTTGATCGGGTGTCCGAAGTTTTGCATTATTTAGTTCCTTTTATTATATCTTCCTTTCTGTGCGCACGTTAATTTTTTTAGAGAGTTGTTAATTTTAAGCTGTAATATTTAGTGGCCACTAGCCATCTTGAAGTTGCCAAAGCTAAGATTTTAAAGGCTGGTTTTTAAAGGTAATCCATTTTGGGGGGCACCTGGGTGGGTCAGTGGGTTAAAGCCTCTGCCTTCGGCTCAGGTCATGATCCCAGGGTCCTGGGATCAAGCCCCACGTCGGGATCTCTGCTCAGTGGGGAGCCTGCGCCCCTCCCCCCACCTGCCTCTCTCTCTACTTGTGATCTCTCTCTGTCAAAAAAAAAAAGTAATCCATTTTTCAGAGGGGGAAAGGATTCTATAAAGTATGTTACATATGACCCTTATTTTATATATACATTTTATATATATTTATATATATTATTTATATTTATACATTATATATATTTATATATATGTATAAATAAATATATATTTTATATATACACATGGCCCTTAATTTATATATACTGTTTGATAATTAGAGCATGAATTCTAGATTCTGTGGTCTTAACATATCATATTTATAATAGCAGAAAGTCTAAGCACTCTAGAAAACCTAATATCATATCTACCACTATGACTGATTAGAGCAAGTAAACTTCTTGGAGCTTTAGTCGTTTCTTTTAAGGTTTTACTTATTTATTTGATACATAGAGATGGAAAAAAAACATAAGCAGGGGGAGCTGCAGGGAGAGGGAGAAGCAGTCTCTCTGCCAAGCAAGGAGTCCAATGTGGGGCTCAATCCCAGGACTCTTGGATCACAACCTGAGCCAAAGGCAGATGCCCAGCCATCCTGCTTTCGCATTTTTTGTAAATCAGAGAAATATCTTACTTTGGGTGTTAGAATTAAGTTACATACAAATTCTTTGGATACAGGTTTCATGCAGGTTTTTTATGAATGATTATGACCTATATAAATATGTACTTGTTTATTTTGGATCATCAGATTCTTCAGTAACTTTTGGCATGGTACTTAAAAGTGCTAATGAGTTTCCATTTTGGAGCCCAACCCTTAGAATATACTGAAGAGGGCACAAGAGTGAAAGGGAGGTCTTTTAAGAGTCTGGCACATTCCAGATGAGAGATGACAATAGCTTGGACTAGAAAGATAGTGAGGGAGTTGTTAATGGTTCTACAAGATATTTTTGGAGTTAGAGCTGGAGAGTATCATCAGATGTCCGGAAAGCTTATTCTCATGATTACTTCATTCTGAATTTATTTGTCAAATGCGAAATATGTTTGTACTGGGAATGGAAGGGATTTGAGAAGCTATTAAAAACCTTATTTGTTGAATTATATTCTGCAGTGTTTAGAGAAATTGGTTTTATTGTGAAATTAGTTTTGGTTCAAATGTTTTTACTGGAAAGCCAATGAGTGATTTAGAGAATAGTCAAGACTGTCACACCATTTCATTTGATTTGGAGCTAGTGTTTTCTCATTATCTTAGTTAAGCTAAAAAATGTTAATGTGTGATTTATCTTATCCTTGTTCTGTTAATAGTCATATTTATTATTTAGGTACTGAAAATAGTGGATTATCTAGGCTTTCTACTTCTAACCCTTTTGGTAAAATGTGTATAGGAGTTCAGCTTCTAATTAGCAGTCTTGGAAGTAATTTGATGATAGGAAATGTGAATGTATTAACTTAGTCTTGTTGCTCCTACTTCGATTCCCAGAAATTCATTCAAATTAAGTGTCCATTTCTGCACCTAGAAAAACTTAAAAGGGGATGAGAAGGTAGAAGATTTTTTAAAAAGATTTTATTTCTTAAAGAACAGTGAGCGGGTTGGGGAGAGGCAGCGGGAGAGGGCAAAGGGGGACCCCTGTTAGCAAGGAGCCAGACAGGGTTTTTGATCTCAGGACCCTGAGATCATGGCCTGAGCTGAAGTCAGACACTTAACTGACTGAGCCACCCAGGCACCCTGAAGATATATATATATTTAAAGATGTATTTATTTTAGAGAGGGAGGGTTAGGGAGGGGTAGAGGGAGAGTGTGAGAGGGTCTTAAGGAGATTCTGTGCTGAGTGGAGAGCCCCACGTGGGGCTCAGTCCCATGACCCTGAGGCCATGACTGGAGCCAAAATCAGGAGTCGGACGCCCAACCGAACCACGCAGGTGTCCAAGTACAACATAGTGATTTCACTGGGCGAGTTAGTATGTTATATTCTGCTCACCACAGATGTAGCTACCAACTCTTGCCATGTAAGGCTATGTCATAGTACAGTACCATTGACTGTATTTCCCTTGCTGTATGTTTTATCCTCTTACTCATTCCATACCTTGAAGACTATGGCCCGCTCTCCTTCACCCATTTGCCTATCCCTCCCACCTCCCCTCTGGCAACCATCAGTTTTTCTCTGTATTTGTGGGTCTGTTTCTGCTTTGTTTATTCATATGTTTTGTTTTTTAGATTTCGCTCTATGAAAGTGATTTTAGTATAATCACATTTTATCATGTTAGCCTATCCACATTCTCTTATGTTCAGCCAGGGACACTGAAATTTCTGTTACTTTCTCTCAAGGCCCCTGGAGACCTAGGAAAATTTAGTTGAGAGGTATAGAAGTAAATTTAATTTTAGGGGTAAATATCAGTTTTTAAGGTCAATAAATTATAGCCGGCAAATAAATATGTCTCAGCTGTATTTAAGGGCTTCTTAAAAGTGGAGAGATGTTGGTAGATGGTAGTGGAGGATGGTAGTAGAAATAAGGGGATATTAAGTTTAGAGGAAAAAAAATAAATCTGCAGAAAGATAAATATGTATTACAGGAAGAGGTTTCAAATGTGCAGATTTTAGGTAACATTGCCACCTTGTGGTTTTGGGGATATTTCCTAGAGATGAAGTTTTGTATTTTATAATCATAGATACAAACTGGGTAAGGACTCAGGTGGAAAGGATGATTAGTATGGGTATTACCTCTAGTTTTTTAAGTGGCAGACCAGATACTGAAGGCTAGAAACTTCTTCCCTTGGTTTACATTTTCTTAATATCTTTATTTATTTTTTTAAATTTTATTTATTTGACAGACAGCAAGAGAGGGAACACAAGCAGGAGGAGTGTAAGAGGGAGAAGCAGGCTTCCCGAAGAGCCGGGAGCCTGATGGCTTCCTGGGATGACCCTGGGATCATAAACCTGAGCCAAAGGCAGACACTTAATGACTGAGCTACCCAGGCACCTGTCTTAATGTCTTTAAATTTATCTTTATTTCTTAAGATTGTTTTTTTAGACTCATTATTGTTCTTGTTGAGATTTTGGATTGATTTGAAGATTAGGATGAATGTGTCCTAATGGGAAATTTGGGGGTGGGGTATGAATTCAGTAAGATCTTGGCTGTGATTTTCCTCTATTCTTTATTACCACTACAAGATCCTTAAGCTCTAGGAATGCATGCATCTTCCTTCTAGCATTTGGTTGTTTTCTGGTTAACTGGGACTTTGGAGTTAATTTTGTGTTTGTTCTTGAGGATCTTATGTTTACCTTATTGCAGACAGCAAATCCATGGCCGGAGCTTAATCTTGACTGACCACTTCAGCCTGTTCTTACCACACATCTCATTGTAACTGTCTGGCCTGTGGCTCTAGATTTTATTTTCTTTATTTTATATTACATTATGTTATTTTATTTTATTTTAATTTGACGGAGTGAGAGAGCACAAGCAGGGGGAGAAAAAGGGGTAGAAGCAGACTCCCTGCCGAGCAGGGAGACGGATGCAGAGTTCAATCCCAGGACTCTGGAATCATGACCTGAGCTGAAGGCAGATGTCTAAACATCTGAGCCACTCAGGTGTCCCATGGAAGCGCTATTTAAAAAAGGGATGGGCTGTCATTGGCTGGTTCCACATGACAGCACCATGGGGAAAAAAAACCCAAAACTTGACATACCACTTGCCCTGTTATGATGAGTCAGTAGCATCTTCGTGTATAAAAGCTGGAGTGTTCAGTAAGACATAAATAAATGTATGTTTTGCTCATGGCAATTCTGTCTGGGACTTGTACCCATTAGAAATCTGATTTTGCTTTTATGTGCTCTTCTCTCTTCCCTTTATTATATATCCATCATCATTCTCCTGGTTCCCCACCTCCTTACTTTTTATTTATTAAATATATATTTTTAAGATTTTATTTATTTATTTGACAGATCACAAGTAGACAGGGAGGCAGGCAGAGAAGGGGGGAAGCAGGCTCCCTGCTGAGCAGAGAGCCTGATGCCGAGCTTGATCCCAGGACCCCGGGATCATGACCCGAGCAGAAGGCAGAGGCTTTAACCCCCTGAGACACCCAGGCGCCCCTTATTTATTAAATCTTACTAGGGTAGACTGGTTGCTTAGGCATATCAGCAAATACAGCTGATCTACAGTTGAAGCGCTTTGGCCAAAAATTGTCAGAGCATTTAATGAAATTGTTCTCAGCGGTTATAGGAAGTAGTTACAAAAGTGAAAGAAAGCTGCTGTAAGATAATTTTTTAATAGAACTCTTAAACTTAGAAGGTTTTAATGTCCCAAAGTGTCTGAAAATAATGGTCCTTGTGTTAGAACCTTCTCTTTGTCATCTTTTCTCATTCTAAAAGACTTGTAAAAAAAAACTGCTAGGTAACTTTTTAAGAAAATACATACTTTTTTTTTTTTTAAGATTTTATTTATTTATTTGACAGAGAGACACTGAGAGGGAACAGGAGCAGGGGGAGTGGGAGAGGGAGAAGCAGACTCCCTGCTTAGCAGGGAGCCGGATGCAGGGCTCAGTCCCAGCACCCTGGGATCATGACCTGAGCCGAAAGCAGATGCCCAACGACTGAGCCACCCAGGTGGCCCTTTTTTAAATATACTTAAAAATTTTTGTGGGGCTTGAACTCACAACCCGAGATCAAGAGTTGCACACACTACCAACCTAGCCAGCCAGGAGCCTCTATTTTCTTCTTTGCTAAAATACTCTGTATTTGGGGTTCCTGGGTGGCTCAGTTAAGCATCTGCCTTTGGCTTAGGTCATGATCTCAGGGTCTTGGGTTTGAGCCCTGCGTTGAGCTCCCTGCTCAGTGGGGAGCCTGCTTCTCCCTCTCCCCTCTGCTTTTTTGCTCTCTCAAATAACTACATACAAATCTTTAAAAAAAAAAAAAAAAAAAGTGCTCTGTGTTTAAGGACTTAAACAGATAGGTAGGTAGGTCTGAGGAAATAAACTAATTTCATTATTTTATTTATTTATTTAGAGAGGGAGAAGGGGTAGAGGGGAGAGAATCTTCAGCAGATTTTCTGCTGAGCATGGACTGGATCGCGTAACTCTGGAGTTCAAGACCTGAGCCAAAATCAAGAGTCACTTAACTGAGCCACTCAGGTGCCCCAGAAATAAACTCATTTCAAAGTTTTATGATTTGTTGCACATAAGTTTTAGTGTAGCTAGTATTTGCAGAAGAATGAAATGAAAACTGTAATTTTCTCCCCATTTTTATTAACTTTATTTTGAAATAGTTTCAAACTTAAGAGAAATTTCAAGAATAGTTCACAGAATGCCTGTATACTTTCCATCCAGATTTGCTACTGTACTGTTTTGCCACATTTATTACTTTATTTTTCTTTTTGGAGATGGGTGATTTTCTGACCATTTTGGAAGTAGGTTTCAGATAGGTCCTTTTCTCTTCAGTATTTTGCTGTTAATCCCTAAAAATGAGAACATGCATTATAACCACAGTGTGGTTAATCAGTGTCAGGAAATTTAACATTGACATACAGAACTGTTATCTACAAATCTTATTTGTATTTTACCAGTAGGTCTTAATGTCCTTGATAGCCATTTTTTAATGATCCAGGTTCCAGTCTAGGATCTTGTAGTTTTCGTGTCTTTTTGGTCTCTTTTAATCTGCAGTATTTTCATATGCATACCACATCTCACCCACCCAGGTGCTTTGTTTATGACATTGCCTTTCTGAAGAGTATATGCTGTTTATTTTTGTAGAATGCACCTCAGTTTGTCTAAGCTTTCCTCATTACGTACCTTCTGATTGTGTTTCTCTGGCAGGAATACTACAGAAGCGACTTTGTGTCCTCAGTGCCTCACATTAGGAGGCTGTTTATGCCATTATTGGGAATGTTACTTTGATCACTTAAAGTGTTCACTGCGTTTTCCGTTGTAAAGCTATTTTCCTTTCCTACTTAAAAAACTAAAATCTGATGTTTTTTTTTTTTTAATTGGTGCCAAATCTATTTTACTTTTCAAGATAGTATGGGAATGCTTAAATATCTTTATACTGAGAAGATGGATGTTATCTTTATTATTTGTAATTATATAAGCTTTTTGTTGTGTACACATCAAAACTATTTGGAAATAGAACAGAAGTTAATCGAACTTGCTTTATTGTATCAGTGTGATGTTTTCTTTTTTTTTTTTTTTAAAGATTTTATTTATTTATTTGACAGAGAGAAATCACAAGTAGTCGGAGAGGCAGGCAGAGAGAGAGAGGGAAGCAGGCTCCCTGCCGAGCAGAAAGCCTGATGCGGGGCTTGATTCCGGGACCCTGACATCACGACCTGAGTCGAAGGCAGAGGCCTAACCCACTGAGCCACCCAGGCGCCCCAAATAAATGAAACTTAAAAAAGAAAAGAAAAGAAAAAAAAATAACCAGAATTTTATTTAAAAGTCAGTTGTAGCATGTTAACTCCTGTAGCTTGTGAGTGAGGTTAGTTGAAGACATCATCTTTATTTTTTAAGAGCTTTTTGATTGAGTTGGGACTAATTTTACATAAAACAAGACAGTGCAATTTAATTTTTAATTGTGGATGCAAGTTTAAAAAGACATTGAAAGCTGTGTGGGTTAAAGAAGTTTCAAAGAAGGTGTATACCTTGAGGTACAGAAGGCCACATGTTCCTGGTTTAAAAAATAATAAAAGCATGGGAATGAGATTGAATCAAGAAACACTGAAGAGGGCCTGTGTCTCAGTGGATTAAGCCACTGCCTTCGGCTCGGGTCATGATCTCGTGGTCCTGGGATTGAGTCCCGCATTGGGCTCTCTGCTCAGCGGGGAGCCTGCTTCCTTCTCTCTCTCTCTGTTGCTTGTGATCTCTCTCTGTCAAATAAATAAGTAAAAATCTTTCAAAAAAAAAAGAAAGAAACACTGAAGAGTCCAGAGTGCTGATCCCTCTCCCTCCCACTCTGCTCCTTCTCCCACTCACGAGTGTGTCTGTGCTTTCTCTCAAATAAATAAAATCTTTAAAAGAAAGGATAACTGCTCTTTCTGAATACGTTTTTATATCTATGGATTAATTTAGCCCTAGGGGTAGTCCGTTCGTCACATAGTTTCATTTTGTTGACTTTTACATAAGCATTTGTAATAACATGGTATTGAGAAAGAGCCCTAGGTTTGAATCCTGATTCTTTTTTTTTTTTTTTAAGATTTAAAAAATTTATTTGACAGATCACAAGTAGGTAGAGAGGCAGGCAGAGAGATAGGGGGAGCAGGCTCCCCGCGGAGCAGAGAGCCCAACGACTCGGGGCTCGATCCCAGGACCCTGAGATCATGACCCGAGCCGAAGGCAGAGGCATAACCCACTGACCCACCCAGTCACTCCTGAATCCTGATTCTTATTAGTAATACTGGTCAAGGAAATTTTTTTTTTAAATATTTTTATTTATTTATTTGACAGATAGAGATCACAAGTAGGCAGAGAGGCAGGCAGAGAGGAGGAAGCAGGCTCCCTGCGGAGCAGAGAGCCCAATGTGGGGCTCGATCCCAGGACTCTGGGATCATGACCTGAGCCAAAGGCAGGGGCTTTAACCCACTGAGCCACCCAGGCGCCCCTGGTCAAGGAAATTTTTTGAGCTTTAGTTTTCTTAGGAATAATACAGTGTGCAGCATGGTTATGAAGATCTAATTGTGTACAGTGTCTGGAACATGGAAACCCCGTAAGTGGTACTTGCTCTTCTTTTTAGTAGGAATCATATTTTACCATGGATAAATACTCAAGCAGATTGATGAATCAAGTCTAAGTTCAGGCCCGTGCTCCTAACCACTTAATGTTTTTGATTTATTTATTTATTTTTAAAAGATTTTATTTATTTATTTGACAGCACAAGCAGGGGGAACAGGAAAGGGAGAAATCATTTCCCTGCCTAGCAGGGAGCTTGATGTGGGGCTCGATCCCAGGACCCTGAGATCATGGCCTGAGCCAAAGGCAGAGGCTTTAACCAACTGAGCTACCCAGGCTTTTGCTCTGTGAGATATGTTTCCTCACTTTACAAAAAAGGGAAATATGAGGCCTATGAGTATGCCTAAGGCCTTAGGACTAGTATAGGATGACCCTAGTGCTATTAGAGTTTTTTTTTTTTTTTAAGATTTTATTTACTTATTTGACAGAGCACAAAGCAGGGGGAGAGGCTGAGGGAGAGGGAGAAGGAGGCTCCCTACAGAGCAGGGGAAGAAGCCCCATATGGGACTCAATCCCAGGACTCTGGGATCATGACCTGAGTTGAAGGCAGTGGCTTAACCAGCTGAGCCACCCAGATGCCCCTTAAGAGTTTTTTTTAGTATACTTTATATGCTGCTTCCCTTCTTTCGGCTTTTGATGAATGGTTTGAGTTACTTCCATTAGGCCCATATTTGGGAGGATTGACGAGTGTTAGCCTAAACCAACTGTAATTGGAAAACAGATCTGTTTAAGTCATGCAAGAAATTTTAAAGTCAAGGAAAAACAATTTCGTATGAATTGGGATGATTGTATACTACTTTGGTTTAAAATATAGGAAGTAAAAGTTTTTATTTGTGAGGTATATCCTATTCAGCACAAATAACTAAATTTTTATTGAGTTATTTATAAAGTTTTAATTCTTAAGCATGTTCAGATAAGTTTTAACTAACCATTTCAATTTTTTTTTTTTGTTTTTTAATCTCTGTAGGAACGTCAAGGTCGTGGCAAATAAAAGGCAGTTCTGCACAGACTGCAGCAACGGTTGCATCTGCATATCCTAAGAGGAAAAAAATGACCTTCAAGAGAATTAGGACTTTTTTCTTAATTTCATTGACTTCAGAGACGATTGCAGACTTGCAGTTTAAGTATTGGAATTTCACAAAAGACATAGGACTTAACTGGAAAATGAAAAAAAAAAGAAAAAGAAAAAACTAAACAAAAAATCCCTCTAGGTAGTTTAGGTGAAAAATGTCCCTTTTATTTTGGCTTTGGTTGTGATTTCAGAGCATAATGCTTTGTTTTTTTGTCTTTTTACTATGTTTTTCGGATTTTAAAGTCCGTAAGTGCATACAGTTTTCTCTAATTTTTAAACCCTTTCCTCTCCCCATTTTGACATTTGCACTTGGAGAACACTTGAGTTTCGAAGATTTTGGGCCTCCACCCCAGAAAGTGGGAATTTGGTTTTTCCCTTCCGAACTGGAAGAACATTTTTATGAAGAATTTTTGTCTTGGAGAGTTTAACAGTGTTACCCAAGGTTGTGTCTTTAAGGGTGGTTCATTTTCTCTGACCCTTTGTTACTCAAAGTAAAGTACTAGGAGTCCTAAGAAACTTTCTGTTCTTGTACATTATACTGATTAAGTCAGGATTAATTTGATTTCAAAGCTAAGAACAGTGGTAAAAACTTGTTTACAGAAATGCATTTTGGAAGAGAAAAATATTGTAAAACGTGTAGTGAATGTTTCTTCAGTTTATTGTTCAGCCAATGAGGAAAGGGCATTGCCTTTCTTTTTACCATTAATCACTTCTCAATAAACGTGAGATCCTGTTGAGCATCACTTCTAGTGCTATTTATTAGTATGATTTGAGTCTTCTGTGTTTTATGAAAGATTTGGAGCGTAAGGAGTTATATGAGGTGAGATGACAACTGGTTTTAGGAAGTTTGCTGAAATGAGATAGTTTAGGCTTGCTTTTGTATGTAGGGCCGGACAACCATGACCTCTGTAAAGAAAAAGATGGGCCAGAATTCATAATGCTTCCCAGAGAGGGTTGAGCTACTGTTAAATCATTCAGCAGATACTTGATTATGAATGCTTATTAGGTGCCAGGCACTGTGCTAACCCTTTAGAAACCTGGCCGCATAGTGCATAATTTTTATTTGCAAAGTAGGTAGAGCCCAATATCAAGGATGTAAGTGTTTAATTTGAAATGCCGCTTATTTAGAGAGTATTCCATGTGGGTGCAGATCTAAGAATAAATTCCAGTGGGGCTTGGGTCTTTGTGAGCCATATAACTATAACGGTATTTGATTTACCCTTTTTTATTTCTCAAGGTTTAGGGCTTCTCTGCCTTAAAGATTTTTAGCCCGTGGGGTTCCTGGCTGCCTTAGTCCATAGAGCATGGGACTCTTACTTTTTTTTTTTTTTTTTAAGGTTGGGGAGGAGAGTGATGGGGAGAGGGAAAGAAAGACTCTTAAGCAGGCTCCACACCCAGCGCATAACCGACTGGGCTGTCTCAGCCCTGCGATCATGACCTGAACCCAAATCACGAATCCAGTCCCAACTGACTGAGCCACCCAGGTTCCCCAAACCTGGGACTCTGGATCTCAAGGTTGTGAGTTTGAACCCCATGTTGGGTGTAGAGATTACTTAAAGATTTTTAGTTCTTAAGTTGTCCCAAATTTGTAAAGTTGGTCAAATGAGTGAAAACTTTATAAGAAAGGGTTTTGAAAATGGGTTTTAATGATGTTTTGTCCTCAAATGACTATTTATTTGGCCAGTCTATGTAGCCCAGGCTACTGAATCAAATAATGCTGATTTGTAATTAACATTGTAGTCGTCCCTTTGAGTTGAGAACTTTTCTCTGCCTGAGGCATAGTACAATATACCTAGATACGCCTCTCTTTGCCAAGCTCATTTTGAAATACTTTCCCCTGCAAATTGGGAGTCCTTTGCTTCATCAGTTTGAAGATGCTCAAGTTCTGAATTAGAAATGTGACATTCACCGTTTTTAGTATTAGTGGAATTTCTGTGATTTGTAGAGAATTCCCATGAGCTTAGTTGTCCAGTATTTCACCTTCAAAAGGGAAAACGTACTGAGATAAGCCAATTCAGAAGCAATTTTTCCAAGACCGTTCCACGTGTATTCAAGTTGGATATGAGATTATTCAAGATGCTTTTTTTTTGCTCTTTGAAATGTTAGTTTAAGCCAGTGCTTCCCAGTTTTTCTTTTCACATCACAGAAAATACTGGTATGGCTTTGGGGGCAGATTGAAAGGAATTTGGAGCCCCTAACAAGGCTGCTCACCTAGCTCTTCTGAGTGTCGGGGTCAACGATGTTGGAGTTCTGTGTTATTTTTTAAAGATTTTATTTATTTGATAGAGAAAGGAGGGAGAAAACAAGCGGGGGTGGGGTTGACAGGCAGAGGGAGATGGAAAGACAGGCTCCCCACTGAGCAAAGAGTCTGAGTTTGGTGGGGTGAGGGTGGCTCCATCTCAGGACCCTGGGATCATGACCTGAACCTAAGGCAGTGGCTTAACTGACTTGAGCCATCCAGGCACCCCACGATTTTTGTGTTAAAAATATACACACACAGGCATTTTTTGTAGTATAAAAAATTAGATTATGTTCTAAGAGTTTGGTTCAAAATTTGGTTTGGTGAAGATCTCCTAATGCAGCTAAAAACTAGTTTCATTTGCCATTGACTGCTTTGCCAGTAGTTGACTTGATTATTTGCCCTCCATACTTCTGTTGTTTCTGAATGTAAGACTTTGGATAGCCATGTTTGTGTACTTTTTTCCTTTGTTGAGGGGAAACTGAACACTAACCACATATCATCAATGTCAACTCAAAGCATTCTAAAACTTTAAGATGAACAAAATGTATAAATCTTAAATTCACTCCATTTAATTTTAATCACAGTTGATTGGTTATTTTCCCCTAACATGTTTTTTCCTTTGCTTTTCCTTTTCCTTTTCATGTTCCATTTTTTAAAAACTTATGTTGGAATACTTACTTTGCTTTCCTCAAATATCAACATTTTATATAACCATAGTATGATTATCAAAAACACTAAATATTGGGGCGCCTGGGTGGCTCAGTGGGTTAAAGCCTCTGCCTTCAGCTCAGGTCATGATCTTGGGTTCTGGGATCGAGCCCCACATCGGGCTCTGCTCAGCAGGGAGCTTGCTTCCTCCTCCCTCTGCCCGCCTCTCTGACTACTTGCGATCTCTCTCTCTGTCAAATAAATAAATAAAATGTTTATTTAAAAACCCCATTAAATATTGATACGGTACCATTAATCTATGGATCGTGCCAGTTGTTCCAGGAATATCCTTTTTTCTCTGGTTCTGCCTGCAGTCCTGGACCCCATATTGCATTTAGTTGTCTTTAGGCCTCTAGCCTGTGAGTTCTTCAGTCTTCATTTTTTATGATTAACACTTTGGGAGAGTATTGGCCAAGTATTTTATAGAATGCCCCTTGGATTTTATTTACCTCCTATTTTCTCACTATTAGATTGAGATGATTTTTCGGTAAGAATACCACAAGAGTCCAGGGCCCTTCTCAGTGCATTGTATAAGGATACATGATGTCCATATGTCTTAAGTACTGGTGATGTGGACTTTGGTCACGTGGTGTTAAGGTAGTGTCTGCCAGATTTCTCCACTGTATAGTTACTTTGCTGATTTTCCCTTTGTAAATAATAAGTAACTCGTGGAGGGGTATACTTTCACACTATCAATCTTTGGTTCATTAATTTTGACATCTGGATTGTTACTGCCTAAGACAAATATTACTGTGACATTTGCCAAATGTTTATTTGCTAGGTCTATTCCATATTTTTGCTAATTAGAATCCTGTAAGGAGGAGTTGTGACTTCTCCCCCATTTTTTAACATTTGTGTCAGTGTGGACTCCGGATATTTAATTCCATGGGTCAGTGCTATAATTTTTTTATTTTTTTGTTGCTCAAATTGTCCCAGCTTTGGCAATTGGGCGCTCCTTTAAGTTGGCTCTTGTGTTTTTTTGATATGTCCTCAATGTTTATTTGGAGCCCTTCCTTAATTTCTGATACAATATACCTAAATAGATGTTCCCACCTTGTCTTGTATTTTCTCTGCCCCAGCCCCATTTTTCCAAGGAATAAAGGTTCCTTTTATTGGAGAATATTTAGAAACCATCCTTTGATTTTTTTAAAAGCAATTCTTTGTTTTTAAATATTTTATTTCTTTACTTGAGAGAGAGTAAGCACAAGCAGGGAAATCAGTGGGCAGAGGGAGAGTGAGAACCTTACTCCCCATTGAGCAGCGAGCCTGAGGTGGGGCTTGATACCAGGACCCTGCGATCATGACCTAAACTGAAGGCAGACGCTTGACTGAGCCATCGAGGTGCCCCTAAAAGCAATTCTTTAAATTGCACAAGATTATCAAAGTTAAGTTTTTCTTACTGATGTAGGTGAAGAATGATTTAGTCTAACACCTAACCATTCATTTCTTCTACTCTTGTTGCAAAGCACTATACATGAATCTTCTGGAGTTATGGAGAGGCCCAGTGAATGGGTTGGTTTGTGCCTTTCCATAATTTCTTCTTTTTTAGTCTTACAGAGATCCAAAATGTTAGAAGATCTGGTTTTCACCCCAGCTAAACTACTTTTGGGGTTCAAAGGTTTTTCTACCTGCAAGAAGATAAATGGTTATGAACTGAAGTTTTTGGTTTTTCATTAGAGTTAATATGGCACTTGGATATTGTTGATTATTTTGACTTTTATTTGAAAAATGATTTACAGGCAGTCCTGATTTACGGTGGTTGGGCTTAAAATTTTTCAACTTTATGCTGGTGCAGAAGTGATACGCATTCAGTAGAAACTGAACTTTGAATTTTGATCTTTTCCCAGGCTAGCAATGCCTGAAGACACTTTCTCATAATGCTTGGGCAGGGCTCTGGCGACTGCCAGCCCCATCACCTGATCAGAAGGGTAAACAACAGACACAACCATTTAGTGCCCACACAACCATTTCGTTTTTCACTTTCAGTAAGGCATTCAGTGGGTATCCATCACAAAATAATAGGCTTTATGTTGGATGATTTTGTCCAATCGTAGGCTAATGTAAGTGTTCTGATCACATTTAAGATAGGCAAGGCAAGATGGTGGTGGTTGGTAGGTTTTGTATACACACACACACACACACACGTACACATTTTTTTTTTTTAAAAGATTTTATTTATTTATTTGACAGAGATCACAAGTAGGCAGAGAGGCAGGCAGAGAGAGAGAGAGGAGTTAGCAGGCTCCCCGCAGAGCAGAGAGCCCCATGCGGGGCTCGATCCCAGGACCCTGGGATCATGACCTGAGCCAAAGGCAGAGGCTTTAACACACTGAGCCACCCAGGCGCCCCACGCGTACACATTTTTAAGTTATCACCACACCCAAGGTGGGGCTTAAACTCAATCCCAAGAGTTGCATGCTACACAGCCTGAGCCAGCCAGATGCCCCAGGTTATGTGTATTAAATGCGTTTCCAACTTAAGGATATTTTAAACTTAATGATGTATTTATCAGGACCCAACTCCATCTGACCTTTTTTTTTTTTTTTTTTTAATTTTATTTATTTGAGAGAGCATGAGCAGGAAGGAGGGGAAGAAGCTGACTCCCTTCTGAGGGGGGAGCCTGGTGGGCTCCATCCCAAGATTCTGGAATCATGACCTGAGCCAAAGGCAGACACTCAACTGACTGAGCCACCCAGGCATCTCATGGACCCAAACCCATCTTTTTTTTTTTTTTTTTTTAAAGATTTTATTTATTTATTTGTCAGAGAGAGAGAGAGAGCGCGAGAGCGAGCACCGGCAGACAGAGTGGAAGGCAGAGTCAGAGGGAGAAGCAGGCTCCCTGCGGAGCAAGGAGCCCGATGTGGGACTCGATCCCAGGACGCTGGGATCATGACTTGAGCCGAAGGCAGCTGCTTAACCACCTGAGCCACCCAGGCGTCCCCCCAAACCCATCTTAAATCGAAGATGTCTATTTGAAATGTGGTTTGTATCATGAGTGTAGGACCCTTGAGTAATAGTGTTGGTAGGATTTTTTTTTTTTTTAACAACTTGATTGTTTATCCCTCCCTTCCTCTGGCCCCCGCTCTGGAAGTAATGCCACATACAACAATGTGCCTTATTATTATTATTTTTAAGATTTTATTAATTTATTTGATAGACTGAGATCACAAGTAGGCAGAGAGGCAGGCAGAGAGAGGGGAGGAAGCAGGCTCCCTGCAGAGCAGAGAGCCCGATATGGGGCTTGATCCCAGAACTCTGAGATCATGACCTGAGCCAAAGGCAGAGGCTTTAACCCACTGAGCCACCCAGGCACCCCAACACTGTGCCTTATTCTTACCTCTGAGAAGTCTTTCTTTAGAACTGTAATATTTAAAACTGCTGGGCTTTTGCATGTAGATGGCAGACTGTGGTTGTGGGGTAGGATATCCACAGCGAGATTAAGTGGATTGGAGAAGGTCTCTCCAACCTGCATGGCTCTGCTCCTAGGTGTCCCGGACTGGCTCTGCTGCTGGGCCTGGCTCTGCTGGGGGCACTGAGGACCAGACTTCATGGCCCTCGGGAGGCCAACCTAGGCCCTGATGGCCTGATTCTCATATTCCGGTGACCTGGCTTGCTTTAGCCCCCTGCAGCTGCTCTGCGTAACCTCGTTTTTGTACGCTCTTCCCCTTGTCCTGATGGAAGAGCTATTTTACTGCCAGACACTGGGTTTAAGATGGTGTCTGTCCCCCTGAGCTAAATCCCTTTCTTTCACAGATGAGCTAGGTAGCCTGAAGGACAGGGAAATGGTATTTCGTGCTACCCTGCTAACAGCACAAAGATGACCTTAGTGTCACGTGGTTTATTGTTTCCTTTTACCTTTTAAAATAATGCTGAAATGTATGGCTGGCTAGCTGAAGGTTGGAAAGCTGTTACTCTGGACCCACCTGCTGGCCGTAAGAGCTGTTCCCCTAATCAAAAAAGGAAAAAAGCTAAAAATTGCTCTCCCCCCCAAAATTTGCCCTTTAAGGGACGCTCCTTGAAGAAACTATCAATTTTGCTGCTTTGTCCAGTTTTTTGCCTGAGTGTACTCTGTTTTTTTCCATCTATTCAGCCTGTTTTTTGTGAACCCCTCTGGGATGCTATTGTTGGGCATTGGGAAGGGGAAATGAGTAAGAGTCTTGTCCTCACAGGATCCAGTTTAAGGATTACGCTGTAGTATTGTTTGGAGTTGTGGGAGATACAGGATTCTCCAAGAAGAGAAGAGCGGCATCTACCCAGAAGATTGCCCTTTCTGTATTGGATTTTCCTGCTTTCCTTTTTCTTACTTGGTGGGAAACCACAGGAGCCCCTTTCCTCTTCATCTTGCTTTACAGTGGCAGCTCTCACTCCTAGCTAGGCAGTCTGCTCCAACATTAGTGCTCTGGGATATTTGGCAAGTCAGCGAATTGCTCTGCACACATTTCCTTATTGGAAAGAGGAAGTTGTTGATACATGATTTTTGCAGGGATTTAAATTCATTTTAACTAGTAGTGCTTTTCTGATGGAATGAAACAAAATAAACCAAAAGGAAAAAAAAAAAGAAACAAAATAAACCAGATAGTTACATATATAGCATAAAAAGGTGTATATGTTGGTGTAGTAGTTTGCTGTTTACCCTTCTAAACTTATAAAAGAAATTTGCTTTATGACACGTAAAGACTCAATATGTATGTAGAATGTGTATATCCTTAAATATATATAATCCCTGTGATTTTAAATTATTTTACAAAAACGGAATAATATCAAATCATCTGCAGTGTCCTACTTTAACCCCTGCCCATCACATTTCCATGGATTTTCTATTTTGGTCTACTAAAGAAGGACACAGGTCTATGCCAATCCAATTTGAATGGCTTCTAGCATCCTGGAATGAGCAGCACCCCAAGGGCCTACATCTCTGTCATCAAAAGCAACTTAGCAGGCGCCTGGGTGGCTCTGTGGGTTAAAGCCTCTGCCTTCAGCCCAGGTCATGACCCAGGGTCCGCATCGGGCTCTCTGCTTAGCGGGGGGCCTGCTTCCTTCCTTCCTTCTCTGCCTGCCTCTCTGCCTACTTGTGATCTCTCTCTGTCAGATAAATAAATAAAGTCTTAAAAACTAAAAAAAAAAAAAAAAAGACCAACTTGGCAGAAGCCTGTTCTAAACTCGTTCTTCTGGAATCCAGACTTTTCCAGATTTCTTCTCCCCTAAAGCCTTCCAACCTGAAGAGTTAGGCATTCCATTTTTAGATGACGGCATTCTAAATCGAAGGAAGTATAGGGCATGATCTGGTCAGGTGGGTGAAGAGGAAGCCGCCCAGGGCTGGATAAGGGGGATAGTGTGGAGAGGGCTGGCACTTGCGGGGACAGCAGCAAATGAAAATCTCCTGCCGTCAGTGGGACTCCAGTTCTGGTGGAGAGACAAATTCGCCATGTATTGATGAGTGCTCCAGAGAACAGAACACAAGATGAGCTTCTGAGGCTGGAAGAGCACCCAGCGGAAGTCCAGAGAAGTGAGGAGGAAAAACAGGTTGGGTAAGATTTTGAGAAGAAAGCAACCACTTTGGATGAAAGTGTATCCACTTTTCATTTTACCTCACCTTGCCTCATGTCTCTCCTATCCATGCTTGGCCACAATCCCCCTCCACCTTGTCACCATCAACTCCCTGCCCCTTTCTCTCATTTCATCCATTTTAACTGACAAACCACAATCCGGGTTACATACAACTCTTGACTACCTACCTGCTCCTGTGCCATTTAGAGTGGTTGGGGAGAAACATGCAACTAGGGTCCTATTTTAAATTCACGATCATCAGTCTCAGGAGGGGAATCACCAACGTTTTCCCCGCTATTCACTTTCCCACTCGTGAGATTCATCATCTCATACCTTCTTCTCCCTTTCCTGAAACCTCCAGCACCTCAGATCCCACATTTACTCTCAGTTAAGACTTTACTTCCCAGGGTGCCTGGGTGACTCCGTCGTTAAACGTCTGCCTTCAGCTTGGGTCATAATCCCAGGGTCCTTGGATAGAGCCCCACATCGGGCTCCTTGCTCAGAAGCAGGCTTTCTCCCTCTCCCACTCTCCCTGCTTGTGTTCCCTCTCTCACTGTCTCGGTCTCTGTCAAATAAATAAAATCTTTAAAAAAAAAAAAAAGACTCCCTACTTGACTGAGGAAGTTGAAGCAATCAGAATGAAAACATCACAGACTCCCTTCACTATATCTACTCACACATTGTAGATCAGTGTTTCCTGAAGCCTGGTCTGTGGGCCAGCATCTTCGGCACCATTGGGAGCTTGTCAGATTGGGCCCCACCTCAGACCTACTGAATCACAAGTTCAGGGGGTGGGGCCCAGTATGCTATGCTTTAATCCGTGCTCTCAGTGATTCTGATGAACCTTCTAGTTCATACATGCTTCTGCCCTAGAAAATCCCTTCAGCCCTGGGCCAGAACTTCCATCTCTCACCAACCCAACAACATGGCTCCATCAATCTCCCCTCTTCCATATGCCAACCTCACTTCTTTCTATTAGATCATTCCTGTCAGAATACAAACATGCTGTTTCTCCTCTTTCTTCCATCAGTTACCACCCATTTCTCTATTCTTTGCAGCAAAACCTCAAAGAGGAAGCTGTTACCCACTGGCTCCATTTCTTCTTCCATTCTCTCTAATCCCCTCCAGTCAGGCTTTCATCCTCTTCATCCCAGTGAACTGGTCTCATCAAGGTCCTGAATGACCTCACGTTGTTAATTTTCAGTCCTCATGACCTATAAACAGCATGTGGCATTGTTTCCTCCTTGACACACTTTCTTCACTTGGATTCTAGCACAGCGGATCTCCTTTGATTTTCCTCCTGTTTCCTTGGTGCTCCGACTTAGTCTCCTTGACTGGTTCCTTTTCTGCTTTTTGTCCTTTCCATACCAGAGTGACCCAGAGCTCAGTGCCTGACTCTCTGCACTCACTAGATTTCACCCAGTCCTGTGGCCCTGAACACCATGCATCAGTTCAAACGTGTCTCCTGAACTCTGGTATATTCGACTGCCAGCTCAGCCTCTCCAACTGGGATGTCTCACCAGCAGTTCAAACCCAACACTTCGAAACCCAAAGCCCTTCCTTCCTCATCTGTCCTATCTCCTTTAGTAACAAATTCATCTCTTCCGTTTCTCAGACCAAATCCTGGGAGTAATGTTTGACTCCCTTTCTCACATCCTGTATCATGTTTGTCAGCAAGTCTTATTGGTTGACCACTTCTTGTCACATCTACGGGCCAAGTATCTATCCTCTCCCGCCTTGATTGCCACCATCTTGAAGCGGGTCTCACTTCCACTTTTGCTTCCCACAGACTGTCCTCCACATGGCAGCACAGAGCTCCTGTGAACGTGCACGTCAGATCATCTCACTTCTCAGCTTACATCCTCCCAGGGCTCCCATCTCACTCAGAGTAAAGGCCAGAGCCTTCTGTGGCTCACAAGGCCTATGCCATCTGACCTCCACTCCCACATTCATCTCACCGTTCTCTGGGCTTGCATCTGTACTCTTCTCTGTTCCACTCACCTTGGCCTCCCCAAGACCCTTAAAACATGCCAGGTTCCTGTCAGAGGGACTTCACCCAGCTGTGTCTTCCACCTGGAACACCTTTCCTCATACATCTGCAAGGCCCACTCACTCCTTCACCTCCTTCAGGTTTCTCAGCAGGTTGTCTTATTGGCGAGGTCTCTCCTGACTACCCTGTTTCCATTCGCTGTCCCTGTCCCCACACTGCCTGTCTCCCTTGCTCTAGGCTTGCAGTAGGCAGCAGTGGGCCTGAAATGATACTCACGCCAGATCTGTCTCTGGCCATTCTGGGGTGGAGAGTCAAGAAAGCTAATAGAGAGAGAGAAAGAAAGAGAGAGAGAGATAAAGAAAGAAAGAAAGAAAGAAAGAAGAAGAAAAAGAATGAAACAGAAAGAAAGGAAGAAAGAAGAAAAGAAGGAAGGAAGGAAGAGAAGCAAGCTAATAAAAAATTGTCAAGCAGTTTTTGTTTTTGTTTTTTTTTTAAAGATTTTATTTATTTATTTATTTATTTGACAGAGATCACAAGTAGGCAGAGAGGCAGGGGGTGAGGGGGAAGCAGGCTCCCCGCTGAGCAGAGAGCCTGATGTGGGGCTCTATCCCAGGATCCTGAGATCATGACCTGAGCCGAAGGCAGAGGCTCAACCCACTGAACCACCCAGGCGCCCCTCATCAAGCAGTTTTTTTTTTATGCTCTTTTCAGTTTATTGCATGAAGGAGTTACACTAGTCCAAGTTAAAAGCAGACCCCAAATGGTTACATTATACAAGCTGTGAGGTTTTTAAACTTGTGACAAGGGACAGAAGGGAAATTCTACTCATTGCAAGGAAATCCTCACTTAAGCTTCAGTGAGCCAAAAGCACTTAAAACCCATGAACCTGGGGCGCCTGGGTGGCTCAGTGGGTTAAAGCCTCTGCCTTTGGCTCAGGTCATGATCCCAGGGTCCTGGGATCGAGCCCCACATTGGGCTCTCTGCTCCAGAGCGAAGCCTGCTTCCCTTCCTCTCTCTCTGCCTGCTTCTCTGCCTACTTGTGACCTCTGTCTGTCAAATAAATAATAAAATCTTAAAAAAAAAAAACAAAAAAACAAAAAAACCCATGAACCTTCAGCTGGTCGTCCTTAGCCAGTCCAATCTCCACCAGGAACTGGCATATGTTCTTGCACTGGTCACCCTGTAGCTGAATTACTTCTCCATATTCTGGATGCTCAATTACAGTACCATTGCAGGCAAATTTCTTCTTAAACGCCTTCACTAGTTTCTTTTTATCGTAATCATCAGCGATCCCTTGGACAGTAGTATGGGTCTTCCTGCCGTTTCTCTGTTGAATTCTTATATGGATATAATCCTCAGTGCCAGCAGGAAGCAGATCATCACCCTTACTTGCATCAGCAAAGGGGTCGAAAGAGTGGAGGTTCTGGATAGCGGACATACGATACGATTCCTTTTCCTCGGTGGAAACGGCCTGCGGAAGGCGGCGGCGGCGGGGGGGGGGGGGCACGGAGCGTCGGGAAGCGAGGGGGCTCAAGGGGGAGGCTGCTGAGTCCTCGGCGGCGGCTCAGTGACTGGGGCCTCATCAAGCAGTTTTAAAAACCAAATGTGCCACTAATTTCTGGTTAACAGAAATTTAAAGATAAAATTTCTATCCTTAAATTTTAAAATTATCCCCTAAAATATCCCTAAATTTCTATCCAACTCCTGCTTTCCTAGAGTGATAGGAGCACTGACCTGGGAGCCAGAAACCTTGGAGTCTCAGCCTGGACCTGTCACTAAGGAGCCCTGTGACCTGTGGCCAGCCAGGCATTAGGCTTGGTCAGCTTGGAAAAGGAGGGAGCGGGGCACAGTGACTTAGGAGGTCCACCCACCCATGTCCAATCCCCTGAACTCTATGCCAAGACCAGGCCAGCGCTCTTAGTGCTCTCATGCCCTCCCCTCTCTCTAGGCGGTTGCTCCCCGCACCCCCCCCCCCTCCACTCTTGCCCTCGAATCCCTCCCTTTCACATAGCTGCCTAAGTGAAGTGTTTTCACAAATATAAATGCCCATTTCTTTCTTGGGCCCTCCACTGGTTTCCTCTTGCACTTGGAATCCCTCCCCCACCCCATGCTCCTTACCCTGGTCCCCTCCTCCCTGGTTCTGTGCTTCCTCTAGCTCAGCTGGTTGTGGCCACAGTGGTTTCCAGCCACTCCACTAACTGAGCTCACTGCTGCCTTGACAAGCCTCTGTTTTGTGTGCACGTTCCTCCACCTCCCTCACGGTCCCCTGGTGGATTCCTTCTTATATTTAAGACTCAGCATCAGTGTCCTTTTTTAAGTGCGAACTTCCTTTCCTGACTATCTTCTCTAAAGCCAGATCTCCCTTGGTACTTTAAAATTCAGCTCACTACATAGTTTCTGTTTGCATCTTAACATTTATCACAATGTAATGTTATTTTCAGTCATGCAATACTCACAGTGGGATCCCATACCACGGAAAAAGAGATGAAAATCTGTGTATTGATATAGAATGATGTCTTAAGATAAATTGTTAAGTGAAAAAAACCCAAGGCACAGTACAGAATGTGTCGAAACCCGCCATGTGTATAATACAGGTGGGGAGAGAATATATTTGCTTGTACATACATTTGTGATCTCTGGATGGGTGCAGAAGGAGCTGATAACATTGCTTGCCTCTGTGGAGGGGACTAGGTGGCTAGAGGAGGAGTGGGAAGCTTTTCTTGTGCATCTTTTTGTATTTTGAGTCACACTAAGGACTAACTATTAAAACTGAGTGTTGTTTTTTTTTAAATTGAGTATTTAAAAGTTGTGCACTCGCTCTGTTTCCTATCTCCTTGAGGAGAATAAAAACATCATGAGAGTGTATACCATGATCTTTCATGTTCCTTCTCATGTTCTCAGCACTTAAAACCATGTCTGGCACTTATGAGTACTCAGTAAGTATTTACAGGTGAATGAATGAAAGGATGAAGGCCTCTCCCAGCTTTAACATTGTGGTTCCAATTTTAGGGCCTTAAGAATTTAAGACATGGATTCCAGGACCCAGCCATTCAGAGGCACTGAGAGAGACACTGGTTTGTTCTGTGGTGTGGTATACTGTTTTTCTTCGTTGTGATCAATAAGCTTAAAAAAAAAAAAATTGTGACTGGGAGTGTGTGGAGCGTGGGATGTGGAGGACCTGCCTGGCACAGATGTGCTCCTAAGTGAGAACCCAGGTAGCCAAGAGGGCAACATGCTGCTTAGATCATGCCCAGTCTTGGCCTCTGGGGCTGGCAGCCTTAGGAACAGGCACAACAGACGCCTTCCCTCCTCCTCAAAACATTCAGGATCACAGCTCCTAGCACACTCCAGTTATGAGCCTATTTTCTGCACTAGATTCTAAACTCCCTGAGCTCAGGAACTGACTTTGTCTTGCTCACCAGTATAGTCAGAGCCCGGCATAGAATGAACAAAAGAAAGAATGAATGAATGAAAGAATAAAAGTTGAATGAGAAGACTCCGCGAACAAGGAGAGAAAGCCTGGATCAGGAGCTGTCCTACCTCCTGTAGCCAGCAGGTGGCACTAAGGGAACGTTTTTGAGTTGGTTCAGCCTGAGACTTCCTTTTCTTTCTTTCTTCCTTTCTTTCCCCTTTCTTTTTAAAAAAATAGTTTATTTGTCAGAGAGAGAGAACGAGAGAGAGAGAACACAAGCAGGGGGAGCGGCAGGCAGAGGGAAAAGCAGGCTCTCCGTGGAGCAAGGAGCCCCATGCAGGAATCTAGATCCTGGGATCATGACCCCAGCGAAGGCAGGTGCTTAATGGGGTGAGCCACTCAGGCGTCCCTCTTTTTATTTATTTATTTAAAGATTTAAAAGAAATTTAAAAATTTATTTTAGAAAGAGAGAGAGAGAGAGAGAGAGAGAGAGAACATGAGCAGGGAGGGCAGTGGGAGAAGGAGAGATCCCAAGCAGGCTCTACCCTCAGACCCAGAGATCACCACCCCAGCCGAAAACCAACAACTGGGCTGAGCCACTGAGGTCCTCCCTCCTGAGCCTTCCAGTGTGGAACACACAGCCCTCTTTTGACTAGAGCGGCGGTAGCTGATTTTTGACAAATTTACTAAGTGCTCCAGTTGGCACCAGAGAGTGTAAGAAGAGGCACAGTCAGAACAGGGAGAGAGAAGCTCCACACAGAAACCAACACTATGTAGGGAAGCCAAGGGCTATTCTGACCCTTAGGAGTCCTGAGAAGGAGGTTTTAAATTTGTTAGAGGCAACTGGGGAAAGTTCACAGAGAAAGGGACATCTGAACTGGGCCTTGAACGTGAAGAGTATTGGGCGTCTGGGTGGCTCAGTCTGTTAAGTGCCTGCCTTCCCCTCGGGACATGGTAACCGGGTCCGGGGATCGAGCCCTGCAACGGGCTGGGCTTCGTGTCCATCGGGGAGCCTGTTCCTCCCTCTCCCACTGCTGCTCCCTCTGCTTGTGCGCTTACACGCTCTCTCTCTGTCAAAAAAAGAAATAAAATCTTAAAAAAGAAAAGAAAGAAAGTGAGGAGGATTTATGCAGTTGAAGGACATTCTAAGTGGAGGGAATAGACTCAAGAGAGACTGGGAGAATGGCGAATTGACAAGGATGGCTGGGTTTTCCCCATTTGCTGGGCAATAAAGGGTAAAGAAAAACCACTGCTCTGAGAGTTTACTTTTTTTTTTTTTTTAAGTAAACTCTATGCCCAAGGTAGGGCTTGAACTCTTGGCCTCGAAATCAAGAGTCACATGCTCTACTGACTGAGCCAGCCAGGAGTCCCAAGAGTTCACATTTTTAAACAACAAAAGACTTAAGAGATTAACTAATGCAATGCATACAGTAGGAGCTCAAGAAATAGTCAGTGGACTGAGGTCTCTGGGTCAGGTATATAGAAGAGGCTCAATAAACACGTTGAATGAATGAATCATGGAAATCTGGGTGGTTTCTTTGCTAAATCACGTGTCCTTAAGCTGATGCTTTAAGAGCTTTTTTTTTTTTTTTAAAGATTTTATTTATTTATTTGACAGAGATCATAAGCAGATGGAGAGGCAGGCAGAGAGGGAGATAGAGGGAAGCAGGCTCCCTGCTGAGCAGAGAGCCTGATGCGGGGACCTGATCCCAGGACCCCGAGAACATGACCTGAGCCGAAGGCAGCAGCTTAATCCACTGAGCCACCCAGGCGCCCCTGGTGCTTTAAGAGCTTATTTTCCAAGACTCTTTCTCTCTGTGTCCAAAACTCTTCACAGGCAACTTCCTTTCTGCCAAAGAGAAGAAATCCTGACAAAGGTTTGCAATAACCTATGAGCTCCCTGGCACCCACAGCCTTATAGAGGATTCCCCAGTCCTGTCCCTAGAACATAGTCTCTTTCCTTCGGACTTGATAAGAGTAATCGTCAATTATATTTTTACCGCAGATGCTATCTCTCACTTCTGTATTGCTAAATCAGCTGGACACATTCCCATCCTCGTTTTACATAATTCGGAGGATGGCTACTTTCTCCAGACACTCTCCTTCCTACCTGTGTGACCTGTGCTGTCCAGGTTGCTACCTGCCTCTCTCCTCTTCTTGGTTTCATCTGCCAGCTTCTCGGGCTCCTGTCTGTAGCCAGTGAAGGTTGAGTTCTGGGTCTCAGCCTTCTCTGCTTTATCCTCTGCCTGGATGAGCTCATTCTTCCAGAGGTTTCAATTACCATCTAGATGTCAACAGTCCTCAGAGCTCTCTACAGAGCCCTCTCTTGGAGCATCAGCCCACACATCCCAACAGCCAACTTGACTTTTTCACTTGGTTGTTTCTTAGGCATCTGAATCCCGACTTGCATAAAACCCCCTCATCTTCCCCACCTGCTCCCCCTCCAGGGTCCTTGTCATGACGCACGCCATGCAGCCTGTGTCTGTATCCAGAAGGCTGTGTGAGTCATCCTTGACTCCAGTCCCGAGCCTCCCACCCCCTCAATATCTCTTGAGACCTTCCACTGCTCTCCATCCCCACCAGCCATTATCTTGGGTTGTCCCTTCTGGGGGCCATTCTCTCCTCAGTCACCAAGGTGACTTTTTATAAATGCAAATGAGATCATGTTAGGTATCAAAATTCTTTGAATACCCTCCCATTTCACTTATATAAAATCCAAGTCTTTTAACCATGACCTTCAAGACCCTGTATGATCTGCTGATGCCCACCTTTCAGGTTCCATCTCATGCTGCTCTTTTCTCCACGCTACTTCAACCAGTTTGAATTTCACTTACGCATTCATTCATTCAATCATTCATTCATTAATTCAGGTAACCAGGTATTTATACTTTTATTTAAGTATTCATTCATTCAATCATTCATTCAGGCAACCAATATTTGTGCCAGATGTGGTCCTAGGAACTTGGGTGTGAACAAGGTGAATGGCTTTGTCCTCACGGAGCATCCGTGTTTTCTTTTTTTTTTTTTTTTAAAGATTTTATTTATTTGTCAGAGAGAGAGCGAGCGAGAGCGAGCACAGGCAGACAGAGTGGAAAGCAGAGTCAGACGGAGAAGCAGGCTCCCTGTGGAGCAAGGAGCCCGATATGGGACTCGATCCCAGGACGCTGGGATCATGACCTGAGCCGAAGGCAGCTGCTTAACCAACTGAGCCACCCAGGCGTCCCAAAGAGCATCCGTGTTTTCTCTTCCTGCTTCAGGCTTTCCTCACATGTGGCTTCTCCAACATACACACTTTACTCCCCTTAACCTTCTAGCTCTCATCCTTCAGGCCAAAATTAAGGGTCATTTTCTCTCCGTAGCTTTCCTGGACTTCTCCGGCTCTGTCAGCAACCCCTGTTGTAGATTCCCGTGATCCTGAACTTGTCCTTCATTACTCGTGTCTGTTTTCCCTGCAGCAGCAGAGGCTCCAAGAGACGGAGAACCAGTCCCGCCGCCTTCACCGGTGCCTGGCACTATGCTGGGCTCCTATCACGAGCTCAGTACATTTGCTTGAATGAGAGCACATGTCCTTTTCATTTGGATCTGCCTTTTCAAAATATTTGAGGATGACAAATGTTGCCACAAACACAGCCCCTCTACTCAGCCTTATACATCCAGTCCGCCATGTTCCAAATGCTGTGCTTTGAAGAAGACCATTGATCCCAACATCTCCCTGGGTCAGGAAAGCAAACATCCAGCCCACACAGAGATTTGCCACTAAATCCCTTTCACTCAGTCAGCTTGTCCACAGAAAGGTAGCTCATGGATGTCCAAGAACACAGGCTTCACCTTGAGAGAGATTCTCATCTCCAGCTTTGGCCACTTGCTAATGATATGAGCAGGTCATTCAACGTTTCTGACCCTCGGCCTTCCTCCCTGTGAAGATGGGGATAATAATTCGGGCATTGCTGGGCTGATGGGAGAGGACCATTCTTGTTAGCTCTTCTCCCAACCACAAGGCAGCGCAGGTTCATGGTTAGCCATCTGGCTACTGGGTCAGAGACATCAGGGTCTGGGTCTTTGCTCAGTCACTTCATAGTAAGCTGGCCATGGGGGAAGTAACGTAACATCTGAGCTTCAGTTTTCTATTTAAAAATTTTTTTTTTAAGATTTTATTTATTTATTTGACACAGAGAGATCACAAGTAGGCAGAGAGGCAGGCAGAGAGAGAGAGGAGGAAGCAGGCTCCCTGCTGAGCAGAGAGCCCGATGCGGGACTCGATCCCAGGACCCTGAGATCACGACCCGAGCCGAAGGCAGCGGCTTAACCCACTGAGCCACCCAGGCGCCCATGAGCTTCAGTTTTCTAATGTAGAAAATGGGGAACAGAGTCACACCTGTTATCTAGGGTTGTGGTGGACACTTATAGGAATTCAGTGTGTTTAGAGGATTTGGGCCAGAGGCACATGGTAAATACCCAATGCATGTGCATAGAGTCATGGCAAAAATGTGAGAGGGACAGAGAAATGGGGTCCATGGTTTTGATCTTCACTGGGGAATTAATTTGGGAACAATTTATCATCTGATTTGTTGAGGCTCCTGAAGGAGATGCCATCGGACATGGATCTCACTCCCAAGTCTAGTGGAAGAGAGAAAAGATGTCTATGAGTAAGGAGAGTTTCATGTGTCAAGGATACATTTTACTAAAAAAAAAAAAAAAAAAAAGCCAGAAGACTCAAAAACTTATTGAATGAAAGAAGCTAGAAGTAAAGGAGTATATATTACATGATTCCATTTTTTAAAAAAGATTTAATTAATTTATTTGACAGAGAGAGAGATCACAAGTAGGCAGAGAGGCAAGCAGAGAGAGAGTGGGAAGCAGGCTCCCTGCTGAACAGAGAGCCCAATGTGGGGCTCCATTCTAGGACCCTGAGGACCTAGGATCATGACCTGAGCTGAAGGCAGAGGCTTAACCCTCTGAGCCACCCAGGCGCCCCTATGATTCCACTTTTATGAAGCTCTAGAACTGGCAAAACAATCTATGGTGATGGAGGTCAAAAGAGGAGTTCCTACTAGGATACTGTCTGGAAAGGAAGCATGAGGGAACTTTCTAGAAATGTTCTGTGTCTACATCAGGGTAGCAGAACCCTGGGCATAAGCAAAGAATGTAAAAATTCAACCAAAGGTGCACTTAAGATTTGTGCACTTTACAATATATAAATGATACTTGAAAAAAATTGTGCCAGAGGAGTTTAGAAAAGGGACTGATTTCTCCCAGCTTAAGTGGACCGTGAAGGCTGTGTGGCCTAGAGAAGGAACTGCAGGGGGGGAAGTGGCCCCTCTCTCTCTCTCAGTGGCTCAGTCACAGAGGATCTAAACAAAGCACTTCAACTTACCTTAATGGAGTCAGGAATCATCAGTAAGTGGTTTTGGATATTTTTTGCTATCTGTTTACAATGCAAAAAAAAAAAAAAAGGTAAAAGTTTAGGATTATATAATTGCAAAAGGCATATTCAGGGAGGTAATTATCAAGTGTAACATGAGTGTTCTATTTTTGGGTTTCATTGCTAGCTCTTCTGGCCCTTCATTCCCTTTGGCTAATGTGATTGCGAGTTGTTTTTCTGGTTCTCTTCTGTCGGAGGCAGCTGGATGATGGGAGGCCACGGATGGGGAATGCAGAGTGGGACGATCCATCACGGTTCTGCCGGGCTTTCCTCTTCACAGAGCACCTGGGTACACAGCCTCTCACTGGATAGCAATCCAGGAAGCAGACAGGGGTATCAGTCATGATTATTGATGGCAAGCAACAGAAACCAACCCTGAATGGCTTAAGCAGAGAAGGAATGTACTGGGAGGTAATCAAACAGCTCAGAGAATCAGAAGAAAAACTGGAAAACGGAGGTGAAGAAACAGGCAGGAATCAGGCTTACTCGTGAACCCCTGGGTTTTAGGGAGCTTTTGGGTCAGCTGCTTGTCTGTTACAGTTACATGTGGGAATGTTCAAGACAGATTTTCCAGAAAGCAGGAGCACGGACAGGGATGACTGAAGGTTATTTGATCAGCAGAGAAAGGAGGGTCTGGGGCTGAATCACTGCACGTCAAAGACAGGGAGGTAGGAAAGGTTGGTGGGAGTGGGCTTGTGAGAAGGAGCAGGGAGGGGTGAGGCTGGGAGGGCAGGTGGAGTGGTGCTGGAGAGCTCTGTGTGACTGGAGGATGGGTTTGTACGTAGACTAGTGAGCAGAAAGACCCACTGGTCTAAGTAGGTTTGCAAGCAAGGGGATGGGATTTTCTATTTGTCCTTCGGAAGAATAACCTGGTACCTGCAAGGGGACCTTGTGAAGCAGGAAGCCCGGAGCATGGCAGCAGACGCAGTGAGCCCCAGTGTTCAAGGCTCCTGAGAGACTGCGGAGGAGGACCAAGAGAGGGCTTTGGGCCTGGGTCGCTGGCAAGCAGGAGGAAAGCAGTTTCCAGAGCGCTCTGGGGCCAGGCTGGATCGCAGAGAGCTGGGGACTCGGGGTTGGCGGGGTGTTCACGGCATGGCGTTTCCGGTGGTTGAGGACCAGGGACTCCAGTCCAAGCTCTCTACCTCCTGCCCTGGCCTGTCACCGCCCTCAGCTGCTTCTGGGCTCCCCATCCCCTTCCTCAGCTACCCCCGGCCTCAGAGCTGAGCTTTGTCTCCGGAACTCTCTCCTCCCTTCTGTGCCCCCAGCAGGACATAGCATCTTAGCCTCTGAGAAGACCTCACATGGGAAGGGGGATGCCGGGGAAGGGGCAGGGCCTGCCAGGGACACGGCTGGGAAGGGGCAGAGCCAATAGCAAAAGTCTGCCTCATCTGCCTGACCCAGGGCTCTCCTCTCCCTCACCCTTTCTCTTGCCAGAATCCATTTCTGACTGAGCCCTTTCATCGGTTTGCTTGGTAGCCACGTGGTTTGCATGAGCCCAGTTTGTATCGCATCGGGACTTAAAAGTCTTCATTTGGGGTTGCCTTCCAATGAGACCTTGGCATCTCTCCAAGAACCGGGTCCAGGGCTCTGCACGAGGCTGCCTCATGTAGGTCAGGAGTCCAGGGCTTTCTACCTGGCTCTGCCTCTCGACCTGCGGAGAGGGCCGAGCACAATCCCAGCCCCAGAGGCAGTGCTGGCAGGAAACCACGGAAATAGAGAGGAAGGACCCAGGGCACTGAGCTGGCTTTTTTGCTCCTTGGAAGCTTCTAGGGAATCCCTTCACCTCTGAGGAGAATTCAAGCAGTGCCCCCCGGGCTCTCCAGGCCTGGCTTGAACAGGGGCTTCTCAGGACCAAGCCTGTGGGCCTGGAAACATGTTATGTTCTCTTTTCAGTTGTGATGCAAGACCTGTGAATGGACCAAACTTGAACTTGAATTATAAATCCCCCAGGACATACCCGTCCTCCCACTCCAACTCGGGCTGAGATGCGCAAGTGTCCTTGTTTCCCTCATTTGCTCCTTCACTGAGGGGATTGTCCTCTGAGGGTCCCGGTTCACTGGAAGGTTCCGGTTCTTTCTCCTTACCCTATACTGCCAGGACCTGGACCTACCACCTCTTTGCCATCTCCTGACTCATCCCCCCACCCCGGGAATCTTCCCTTGCTATTTTCTTTTTTTAAGTAAGCTCTATTGCCCAATGTAGGGCTCGAACTCATGACCCTGAGATCAAGAGTCCCATGCTCTACCGCCTGAGCCAGCCAGGCGCCCCCCTGCTCCCCCTACACCCCTGCTTTTCTTCACCCTCACACAAGATGAATCTTAGTAAAACGAGGCTCTGATCATGCTCAAGAACCTTCAGTGGCTCCCCATGGATAAAAATGTAGCGTTTCAGACCTTGACAGCAGGACTTCAACCCAACTTTGCAGTCTCCTTCCTGACTACTCTTTTTTTTTTTTTTTAAAGATTTTATTTATTCGACAGAGAGAGATCACAAGTAGGCAGAGAGGGAGGCAGAGAGAGAGGAGGAAGCAGGCTCCCCACCGAGCAGAGAGCCCGATGCGGGGCTCGATCCCAGAACCCTAGGATCATGACCTTAGCCGAAAGCAGAGGCTTTAACCCACTGAGCCACCCAGGCGCCCCACCTTCCTGACTACTCTTAACAGGGAGGCCACTGGGCAGGCAGGCAGTGACTCAGGGGACCCCAGGGGGAAGCACAAATCACCTGCTGGGCACTTGGGGCACCTTGCCTGGCAAAATGTTAACCCCTCCCCACCCTGTCACTCATGTTTTCTTAGACTTCATTTATACATTTTATTCATAACATTGCAGTGAAGAAAAAGAAATGCTACTTTATTTATTGATTTATTTTTAAGCTGGTTCCATGCCCAACATGGAACCCAACTCAGAAACGAAACCCACAACCCTGAGACCGAGACCACAGCAGAAATCAAGAGTCGGCTGCCCAACTGACCCAGTCACCCAGGTGCCCTTAAAAAAAAAAAAAGCTATTTTAAACAGCTGCTTAGAGAGTCACCTGGTGTGGCTCAGTTGGTTAAGCGTCTGCCTTCACCTCAGGTCATGATCCCAGGCTCCTGGGATTGAGCCCGATAGTGGGCTCCCTGCTCAGCTGGGAGGCTGCTTCTCCCTCTGCCTGCTGCTCTCCCCTGCTTGTGCTCTTTCTTGCAAATAAATAAAAAAAAAAAAAATCTTGGGGAAAAAAAAAGCTGCTTGGAATGGTAAATTTTGTTATGTATATTCAACTACCAAAAAAAAGAGCTGCTTGGCAGCATTTTCTAGACTAAGCCAGACTTCATCCTGGTAGAAGACTGCCTTTTTTGGGACAACATACCTACTTGGCCTTTCAGTTATGCAAAGCAGATTTTGCAATGAATGTGGAGGGAGAAGCTGAGACCAAAGAGACAGCTGAGTTCTGTGCACCCTGAGATTGGGGGCTGGGGAGAGGTGGTTAGGTTGTTGCTTCTATTTGGTCATTAATGCTATTCTACTTCCTTGGAGGATCTAGGAAATGGGTTTGGACACAGAGAAGATAGGGCAGGGACAGAGGACTTTGATCAGAGCTGGGAAGGCCCCATTAACATGGCAGGGAGTTGGGTGGGGTGGGTGGGTGCTGGGGAGGAACTTTAGGATGTCCTTTCTTTTTTTTTTTTTTTAGTAAGCTCTATGCCTAACATGGGGCTTGAACTCATGAACCCAACATCAAGGGTTGCATGCTCAGGTTCCTGGGTGGCTCACTCGGTTAAGTGACTTTGGCTCAGGTGATGATCTTTGTGTCCTGGGATCAAGCCCTGGCAGGCTCTGTACTCAGCGGGGAGTCTGCTTCTCTCCTTCTCCCATGGCCCCTCCCCCTGCTCCCTGCTCATTCTCTCTCTCAAATAAATAAATAAAATCTTTAAAAAAAAAAAAAAGAGTTGTATGCTCCACTGAATGAGCCAGCGAGGGGTTCCCCCCAAATTTGCCCTTTGTAACGAAATTTTACTTGGACCATCATTTGAGGAAGAGGCTGGTCCTGTGGCAGAAGGTAAGGAGGAATCTTAGGTAACCTGGGCTGTGGGAGAAAGGGGACTGTCGCCAGGGTTGGGGTGGAGTCCCCAGGGGGAGAGGTGGAAAGGACGAGGCCCATGGCTCTCCCTGACATCAGGACCTAGGAGCAGCAATGTTCTGGGGGCCTTCAGGAAGGTGCTGGAGGCTTTCTCTGGAGCCCAGGCCTGGTTACAGAACTGAAAAATAATGGAAACTAACTCCCACCTCGTTTACTTGCCTGGCCTTGGGGGCTAGGGGCGGCAGCTTGGCCTGGCAGACAAAAGGCCAGGAGTTAGCTCTCTGGAGAGAAGAGCAGGTTTGTTGGGTTCCTCTCGCTCTCCCTGTGGAAAGAGAGGAGAGAGAGAGGAGCAATTTGCAAGTCTCCCTCAGAGCTCTTTCCACTTTCACAGGAGCCTGAAGAGTGGGATGAGTCATGTTTCCAAATATAGTGGAGAAGGAGCCCCAGCCTCCCTCCAGGTCCCGACCCGCTGTGTCTTGTCCGCTTGGGTGGGACTGGCAGCAGGAGGAGATCTATTAATTTGTAGAAAAATGAAGATAGCTTTCGGAATTTTCTGCTAATCGTAAAAGGTTTAGGAAGTTGCGCATACATAACAAAATCACGTCATTCCATTCCCCAGAGATAGATCCTGTGAGCATCTGGGGTCAAGCTTCCCACGCTTTGTTTTCCTATGCTTTCGTGACCCAGAAGTCAGCCAGGCTCTTAAGATTGAGATAAGATGGGCTTGAACTCTTTATTCTGTACCCAGTAGAAAAATTCCACTCCTTCCTCAAAACTGGGCTTCTTCAGGGGCATAAATGGGCACAGTCACTTCTGGCTCCTGTTTGCTAACTGCTGAATTCTTAGTCTCTGCAGCCTTTTGAGCTGTCCTGGTGCCCAAATCCTGGGGCAACCCGGCCACTGAGACCAGGATTGCCAGAGAGAGGGAGCACAAGCAGAGGGAGCAGCAGGCCAAGGGAGATGCAGGCTCCCCACCAAGCAAGAAGCCCGATGCAGGACTCGATCCCTGGACCCTGGGATTACGACCTGAGCCAAAGGCAGATGCTTAACTGACTGAGCCACACAGGCATCTCAATAAATGTAATACTTAAAAAAAAATAATAAAAGTGAGACTGACCTGGGGTGCCTGGCTTGCTCAGTCATTGGAGCATGTGACTCTTGATCTCAGGGTTGTGAGTTCAAGCCCCACATTGGGTGTAGAGATTACTTAAATAAAACTTCACATAAAAAAAGAAAATAAAATAGAGGTTGACCTGCTGTTGGGAAATGTCCTCAGGTCCTCTGCCAGGGCCTGTGTCACCACCCTCCTTTCTCTGTGTGCCTCCTTGCAGCTCCCACATGTGGTTGCTGGTGTACATCTCTTCTAGGCTGGGCCGAGAGCAGGTGCACTTGGGTGCACAGGACTTCCCCCCTCGAGTGCTTTATTGAAGTGTTATCCTAAGGAAAGGCAATTCTTTCTCTAAGGAGCCTGCTGCCATCTGCTAAGGCGACAATTCCTTCTCTCCTGCTAGACGTGTCTTTTTTTTTTTTTTTTTAAACAAAAATGAGCTCATTCTAAACATTCTCTATGACAACAGAGCTGATCTTCTTTTCTCTTTTTTACAAAAGAGGATCTGAAAAGAAACCTTGGCTCTTGCCTAAAAGCTGCTCTGCCCAGATCTTTACCCAGCTATGTCTTTCGGCCAGACAGATCTGTGCCCTGGGGTTCCACAGACTCTCTAAATGGCCTGTTTAATGTTGTATTTGTTTCTTACCTATTGTTTACTTTTCTCACTAGAATGTAAATTTAGTGAGGTCACTGATTGGTTTTGCTTTTTTCACTGCTCCATCTTCAGAATTAATCACTTTGTAGACTGTATTATTCAGGGTTCTTCAAAGAAACAGAGTCATTGGGATGTGTATATACAAAGGACTCGTTTAAAGGAGTTGATTCATATGATTATGGAGGTTGACAGTCCATACTCTGTAGGGTGGGCTGGAAGGCTAGACGCTCAGATGGGGTTCAAGTGTGAAGGTTGTCAAGCTGGAGAATTACCTCTTGCTTATGGGAGGTCAAGTCTTTTGTTCTATGTGGGCCTTTAACTGACAGGACAAGGCCCACTCAGATATTGAAGGGTAATCTCTTTTACCCAAATTCCAACAATTTAAATATTAATTCATCCCTCGGGCGCCTGGGTGGCCTCAGTTGGTTAAGTGTCTGGCTTGGGCTCAGGTCATGATCCCAGGGTCCTGGGATCCAGTTCTACATCCAGATCCCTGCTCGGCGGGGAGTCTGCTTCTCCCTCTGCCCTTCCTCCCTGCTTGTGATCCCTCTCTTTCACTCCCCCTTCCTCTCTCTCAAATAACTAAATAAAATCTTTTAAAAATATGTCAGTTGACCCAAAAGACCCTCATAGAAATATCTGGAATTATGTTTGACCAAATATTTTTGCAGTGTGGCCCAGCCAAGTTGACTGGGCCAAATTAACCAGCATAACAGGCACTTGATAACTATTTGTTGAATTAGTGGTTGAGTAAATGAGTGAACTTAAGTAAGGTGAGAGTCCTGTCCCGGTCACACAGCTGGCAAAAAGAAGGAACACATCTTCTGAACTCGAGGCAGGCTACTGTTCTCGCCATCCCTTCACAAGGCTTCTCTGAACAGTGACCAGAGTCAGCCTTGTGTGGTTCTTGGGGCTGTTGTCAGAGCACAGAAGACTTTCTTCTGCAAGCTCTTGACATTCCACAAAGATCTATGCTCATGTCTGGCATTATTACAAAACACCTCTGTCTAGAATAAGACTTAAAAAAATATATTTATTTATTTATTTGACAGACAGAGATCACAAGTAGGCAGAAAGCCAGGCAGAGGGTGGTGGGGGGGGAGCAGGCTCCCCACTGAGCAGAGAGCGGGACATGGGGCTTGATCCCAGGGTCCCGAGACCATGACCCAAGCCGAAGCAGCCGTTTAACTGACTGAGCCACCCAGGCACCCCTATGATAGGCCTTTTGATAGAAATGCTCACGTGTGTTATCTGAAGCAACTAAAAAATTATTATTTTACAAAAAAGAAAGCCTCACCTAAAAGCTCCTGCAGGTGTGGATAAGCAAAGAGCTAGGCTCTTTGATGTGGAGATCTGGTCCCAAACCACTAACCTACCCAGCAAATTGTTGCCCACTTCCCTTTGCGCTCTCTGCCTTCCAGCCAGGTTAAGCAACTTCCTGGTACCTGTGCAGACCCTGGATTAATTCCCTGTTTCACCTGGTGCTGTTACCACCCCTAGCATGAACTGGCCTTTACATTTTATCCATTTATTTATTCATTCAATAAATATTTCTTAAGCCCCTAAAGGGGGCAGGTGTTATCTTTGCACTGGGCACACAGTGATGAGCAAAAGGGTAAGGTGGCTGCCCTTCCTAGAGCTCACATTCTAGTATTGGGAAAACAGACACAATTCAAGCCAGTAAATGAACAAGATGATTCCAGGTGGTGATTAGCCCTGGGAAGAAAGCCAGGAAGTAATAACAGGCTGCAACAAGCTGATGTGGGAGATAGTGCTGGGGTGGGGGAGAGATGTCTTGTAGACGGAAGCTCCGGGCTGGTGTTTGAGGAGAGACCCCAGCCACCTGGGGACTGGGGGAAGAACGTTATAGGTAGAAGCAAGTGCTAAGGCATAGGGTTGCGCAAGCTTAACGGGTTAGAAGAACATAGGAAAAAACCCAACCAAACAAATGTGTATTTCATACTTTGTCAGGCATGTGCTAGGTTCTGTGCATATAAGGATAATGGGCTCAGGTCATGGGGCATGGTCCTTTCTCTTAAGAGTTTGTTATTTTGGTGTGGACATAGATGTTATAGCTGACACCTTTTGGGGGGATGTGCCTGGACCATGAGTCAGTGACCCCACTCGCTCCTGTCCCCAACCAGGGCTGCAGGGCACCTAGCTGCCATGTTTCCCAGTGAGCCCATCCAGCGGCAGCCATGGCTGATTGGACCAGGGGGATCACCTGACTTCAACAGGTCCAATCAGGTTCCCTCTTCCCAGGACCCCGGAAGGGGGCTTCAGGCATCACCTCACCCCCAACCCCCGGGCTTGTGACTGGCACCAGAACATTTATTAACTCAATAAAATTGTCTCTCGCTGCTGTTGTGAGGGTGTGGTGACCGGCCGTGCCGAGTTCCCTAGAAGTTTCTGGGGTGAAACTAGGAGAGTGGCGGGCCAGCCGGGATAGTTGGTCATCCCGTCTGCTAGGTGCCAGGCCGAGGGTTGAACCTGAGAATTTAGGAGCTGCGGGCTGGTTGGATCCGTCCGCGTGGCTGGAGCAGCGGAGGAAGCCAAAGTGCTGAGAGAGGAGAATGGTGGAGAAACACGGTGAGTCCTGGCTTCTATTCTTGGTCCGGGGGTCTTCCCAGAGGCAGTCTATATCCCTCACCATGAATTCTCAGCCCTGTTGCCTTCAGATGAAGATCCTTTGTTGGCTTCAGTGAGCTGCGGGGGGCTTCTGAGGTCTCAGCTCCCAGCTACTTTATCGACCCTCTCTCGTACCTCTCACTGCCGCCTCCCTTCCTTACATGTCACCTTCTAGACTGTAAAAATCCGCGTGTGAATCATCTTTGCTCTTCTCCCCAAACAGTGTGTCTACCTTGTCTTTTGTATAGGAGGTGCTCGGTTCAATTATTACATGCAAATAAGGGGTTCTACACAGCCTGGGGAGTGTGAATAGTTTCCCCGAGTGATAATAATCTCTCGCACTTGTGTGGTGCTGCAATCTATAAAGCATGATCAGGTTAATTAGTTGATGGGCATCCAACTCTTCCAAATTGAATATTAGGGGCGCTTGGGTGGCTCAGTCGGTTAAGCGACTGCCTTCGGCTTGGGTCGTGATCCCAGAGTCCTGAGATCGAGCCCCACGTCGGGCTCCTTGCTCAGTGCGGGGCCGGGGTGGGGGGGACGCGCTTCTCCTTCTCCCTCTGTGCTCCCACCCCATGCTCTCTCTCAAATAAATAAAATCTTGGGACGCCTGGGTGGCTCAGTTGGTTGGACAACTGCCTTCGGCTCAGGTCATGATCCCGGAGTCCCGGGATCGAGTCCCGCATCAGGCTCCCAGCTGCATGGGGAGTCTGCTTCTCCCTCTGACCTTCCCCTCGCTCATGCTCTCTCTCACTGTCTCTCTCTCTCAAATAAATAAATAAAATCTTAAAAAAAAATAAATAAAATCTTAAAAATTTGGGGGGGGTATTAGTAATAACAATAGCAGCTGCTCTTTATTTTGAGTATATTCTGTGGGCTAAGGGACAAAACAGTACCTTGAGGCTCAGAGAGAGGAAGTGATTGGCTCAGGATCCCTGAGTTTCTGTCACAGATCCCACGACAGAGCCTTGTGTTCAGGCTGCAGACCCATATTCCCTCTGCCCAGCCAGGAGGATCTCAGGCTGCTCAGCCCCTCCCCCTGGGGCTCTGCCCTGACCCCCTGCGGTGCTGTGGGCTGCAGGTCACTCAGTTTGCCAGTCTGGCCAACCTAGGCCAATTGGGCTCTCAGGAGCCTCTGTGGTTGCCATGGCACCTTCCCCAGGCTCCTCTCAGTGTAAACCTGGGGGCGAGCTGTTTTGAAGCAAATGGGGAAAACAGAGAAATTTTCCCACTAATGCGGGCAACTAGCAAACGGGGCTGCCTCTCCTCTGAATTTCTTTCAGCACCTGGCAGGTGAGTCTGGGGCCATGGAGTCCAGTCACTGCATTTCACAGGTAAGGAAACTGAGGTTCTGAGTGCTTGGAGTTTCACAGAGAGATCTTGTGCTGTGGCCAGGAGGGTCTATGGACTCAGAGAGACCTGGGTTCTAATCCAGCTCCTACATGACCTTGAGCAAGCTCTCAGACTGCTCTTACCCCTAGATTCCCAATCTGTAAACTGGGAGTCATGACCATCCTCCCCTGAAAGAGTTAAGTGATGGATTAAATCATATACATAAAAGGGCTTCACACAGTGCCTGGCATATGAAGGATGCCTTTTCACTGCCCATTCATTGCCCAAGGTCATCCTGCCCAAGGTGGGAGAAGGTACATTGTTACTGGATTCAGGATACCTTGGAAGAAGGAGACTAGGACTTGCAAGCAGGGAGTACCCATCGGACAAGGTCACCTGAAAGTGGTTATTAATACTTGGCTTCAGAGTGTGCAGATGAGAGCTGGGGCAGTGCCATGCTCCAGAGGGGAGTTACTGAGGATGAAGGAGGAGGTTGGAGGCAGGGGGTAGCATTAGGGAATGGGAACGAACTCCAGATGGAGGGAGGAGGAGGCTTGGGATGAGGTGGGAAGCTGAAGAGAATGAGCAGAGAAAACAAAGTGGAGAAAGGCAAGGCAAGAGGCAAGAGCTGATTTGTCCCCTAAGGAAAATGACAGCTTGATAGAAAAAATGTGAGACAGAGTGTGTTCATTCTGCCATCCTGAGCTTCCCTCACTGTCCCCCAGGAGGCAGGCAGCTGTGGCACTGTGCATGTTCTCCAGGAAGTTTCCAGAAGGCCCTTCTCCCCACCAGGTCACACCCCACTGAGGCCCATTGTCTTCTGTAACACCTCAGCCTTGAAGCTCTAGCTGGCTCTGGGCAGGGGAGCACTCTCCCCCCAGCCACTGTCCCTTCCCTTTTGCTCTCACTCAAGTTCCTTCAACCCCCGCCCCTCAGCAACACCCCCCCCCCCAAACAAGCAAATCTTGCAGTTTGATGCTTGTGAATTAACTCCAGAGAGGACCCAGACCACCGTTCAGTACATTACCCACCATGGCCAGATCCCAGGGATGGCCCCTTCTCGGTCTGGGAATCACTTTGTCTCACATTTGAGAAAGGAAGGTTGTTGGAATAACAGCACTAGCCAGGATGGCAGCTTATGAAATGTTTCCATTGTGTCAGGCGTGGCAGCAAGCTCTGTGTTTGCATTGCCCCATTTCTCTTCTTCATAATCCTATAAAATATGTGTTATTAGCAGTTTCTCTTAATAGATGTGGAAATGGAAGCTCGGCAAAGTTGGTAAACTTTTCCAGCATCCCCTAACTAGCGCGTGGCAGGCCCAGTGTTCAGATGCAGGGTCCATACTCTTTTTTTTTTTTAAATAAGGTTTTATTTATTTATTTAACAGGCAAAGATTACAAGTAGGTAGAGAGGCAGGCAGAGAGAGAAGGAAGCAGGCTCTCTGCTGAGCAGAAAGCCCGATGCGATAGCTCGATCCCAGGACTCTGGGATCATGACCTGAGCTGAAGGCCGAGGCTTTAACCCACTGAGCCACCCAGGCGCCCCCAGGGTCCATACTCTTTAATCATCGATTTCCACCTCCCAGTTTCAAAACAAATACACATTCATGCCACTAAGCCATGTTCACTTATTTCATGTCACTCTTCTTGGGATGTTACCCATTCATGGATGCATCCTTCAGGAATGCTTTTAGGCTGCAAGTAACAGACAGAATTAGCAGTGGCTCACACCAGAGGTCTTGACACAGGCAGTCCAGAGCTGGTATACTCAGAGCTCAACAACATCACCAAAGATCCAGGCTTTTTCTATCTTTCCACTGACAAGCTCACCTTACTGGCTTTTCATTGTCATGTTTACTGCATGATTGCAGAATGGCTGCTATAGCTCCAGGCATCATATCAGCATCCCAAGGGGGTTTGGGCAAACAGTTTCCTTCTGATGGGACTTTGCTTTTCATTCTGGGAAAAGAAAGCCTGTGAGCAGATTTGTTTTTACATCTCATTGGTTACATATCCACCCCTGGGATGCAGGATGTTGTAGGGAAGTATGTGTTATGATGGCTCCTGCTTAACAAATCATCCCCAAACCTAGTGGCTTGAAACCACAACCATTTATTTTCCATCAGCTGTCTGTGGATAGCTGAGTAGTTCTGTGATCTGAGTCAGCTCGGGCTAATCTTAGCTGATCTCGGCTGGTCTTACTTGTTGTCTCTGTGGTCAGCTGTAGGGTTGGCTGAGGGCTGCCTGGTTTAGGAAGGTCTTAACTTACTCACATGCCTAGTGTTCGCTGGTTATCAAATGGGGTGATAGGGCGATGACTCTCTTATCCAGCAAGCTAGCCTAAGCTTGTTTCCATGGTAGCGGTAGAGTTCCAAGAGATTGGGTGGAAGAATGCAAGGCCTCTTGAGATCCCAGACTCTGAGCTGGCATGCTGTCATTTCCATCTCATCTTTTGGGCGAAGCAAGTCACAAAGCTGGCCCAAGCACAGGAGTAGGAAATGGACTCCACTGCTTGATCGGAAGAGCCATAAGGTCACATGGCCAAGAGTATAGACACAAAGAGGAATGAAGAATTGTGACCATTTTGCAATCTACTACAGACTGCTGTAATTTATTAAGGCCAGTTCACCCCCTGGGGGCGAAGGGAAGGAGCTCCCTTTCCCAAAATCAAGGGAACCCACCTACCCCTGATCAGAGACTAGGAGAATAAGGGGAAGATGGCGGGCAGTGTCTGGACAGGGGTCTAATCCTGGGGCCAAGGAGCTAGTGGGAGATTCTGCAGCTCCAGTTTCTCCCTATCACCTTCCTTCTTCCGAAGACAGTGATTTTCATCCGTCTTTTGTCAATACCTGGTCTGGGCCTCATGATGTTTCCTCTAACAGGTATATGCTTTTCCTCCTTGACATTCAGTGTTACAAAAACAATTTGAAAAATAAATAAATAAAACAAACTCCACCCCTGCCCCCATCCACCAGGGTTGTGGGAAAATCCAGAGTCAGAGAAGAGAGGGCTTGTTAGGGGGATGGTTTAAGCCTTTTCCTTCCTTGAGGTTTGCATGATCCAGGAAACATGAGGCAAAGACCTCTGGCATTCTGTCCATCCGGGTCATGTCTGAAGTGCTTTTGTTTAAGCCCCCAGGGTCCACTTGAAAGCAGGAGCCTTTATCTCTCCTCCCTTGACCCTGAACTTGCTGCTGAAATATTCCAAGCTCTTACTTGCTACTTACTTGCTACTCTTACTTGCATCAAAGTCCTCACTCAGGGAACCTACAAACTCTTCTGTCCTCTCCTTCTCAGGGAGTCCAGTCCTCTCCAGCTGTGACCACGCTCCCTCTTCCACTCCATTCCCTCTTCCTCTGGACAGACCTAGGCCTCCCCAGCAGTGTGTGGGTGGGATGGTCTTCTCGGAATCCAGGACCTGACAGTGCTTCCGGGAGGGAGATGACAGGGAACAGACAGTGTGTGATAGAAACTAACCTGGGGGAGCAGGGAAGGGAACAGCATCGCAGCTGAGATGGGCTGGGGCTGAAGGAGGGGCTTAGGTGACAAAGGGGCAGGGGGGCTGCAGTAGCCTGTTACAGGCAGAGGAGCCCTCATTCCAGTAGTAGCTCACATATGGAGCACTGCCTACATGCCGGGTGTTACAAGGCAGGGGCTTCTGTTGTCCCTGTTTTAGGAAGCTAATGGACGAAGTTAAATGACTCACCCAAGGTCATACAACTAGTAAGTGACTAAGCTGGGATTTCAACCAGTCTGACCCCAGGCCAGCCCCTTCTGCTTAACCACGTAGATGAACCTGGAGGTGGGAAAAGCAGGTTCTTTGGGGGAACCACCAGCTGTTTATTTTAGCTGAAGGATGGCATGGGAAGAGGAAGGTGATACAAGGTGCCGGTGAGAGAGAGAGGCGAAGGTGTGGAGTGCTGCGGCCATGGTACTGCTTGGCTACAGGGAGGCTATTTCAGGAGTGGTTTTGGTAGTTTCAGCAAGAAGTGGTGGCGTGTCAGCCTGGGAAGGTGCTAGTAGGGATGAAGAACATGGCAGCTGTGGGTTCTCTGGAGAGAATGGACAGGACTTGCTGATTGCTTAGAGGTGCGGTTCCGAGGGGAGGACAGACAGGAGTCAAGGATTCACAGACTTCTGGCTTGGGCAACGAGATGGATAGATGCCAACCCTGTTTCCTTCACTGATCTGCTCTGTATCCTTGGGCATCTCACCCAGGCTCTCTAGAAGTCTGTCTTTCTAGCTAGAAACGGGGAAGATAATGAAACCTGACCTCATCTTGTAATTGGATAGTGTCAAGATAAGGTGAAGTCATCAATCTGGAAGTGCTTTGGGAAGTCAGAAGTGCTTTGCAAATGCAAGTGGTTATTATTTTATGGTTATGGTTAAGGTCATCGCCCTCCTGGGGCTTGCAGATGAAGCCAGACTGAGAGGCAGCCCAGGGGAGCGGCCCGCTTGCTCTCTCGCTCACTCACAGTTTTTTCCAGCAGGCAGATCTGTCTCTTTGGCAGGTGGGAGCCACATTCCCACATACTAAATTGTTAATAGCTTCCCCAGGGAGTTCCTTCCTGCTCTGACTCCTTCAGTGATTTCTGTTTCTCTGCTGCTGATGCCTGCTGATACCCTAGATTGGCCTTGGATTTCCCATCCAGTTTTGTTTTTTGGTTTTTTGTTTGTTTGTTTGTTTTTCCCTTGAAGTCAAGGATGGGGACAAGCCTGAAGCAGAGCCAAACCCTTTGGTGACCCAGGCTGGAGGGCTGTGTCTACTCTGCTTCAAGAGCAGGGTCAGATTCAAGAATCTCCTGAGCTCCCAGTGACTCATCACCCTGCAGTGGGGAAGTTCTGCTGAGCGGAGACAGGAGTGATGGGTTCTTGTGTTTGTGGGGGGTGGGTGGTGACTGTCTAGTTTTCACTCTGAGAGGTAGCGAGGGTGGAGGTCAGGGGACTGGCTTTTGGAGTCACACAGACCTGGCTTGGCATCCCAGCTCGGGCTGGGGCAGCTAACCTAGTCTCTGGAAAATGGAATAAGGGTAGAAACTCAAGCCTGAGGGCTGTTGAAGATTAAATAAGATACTCCTCAAGGCACTTGGCCCAGGGCCTGGCACATAGCAAGCTCTCTACAAATGGTAGCCAACAGGATTATTTATGAGTTGTCCACAGAAATGAGACCGCTTGTTAAAGATAGACTAGAATGCTCACATTTAAGTCAGATTTCTTTAAACTACTCACTTTGGGACGCCACTGGGGACAGCCCGTTAGATGGCTTTCAAGTTTCCATACGTTCTTTCAATGTCCTCAATGGGAGCAATTCATGGGCATCTGGCATGCGTCTTGATCAGTTTGGGGGGCTCTGACAAAGCACCCTAGACACAGGGGCTTATGAGCAAGAGGAATTTCTATCTCATAGTTCCAGAGGCTGGAAGTCAAAGATGAGGGTGTCGGCATGGTTGGGTCCTGGTGAGAACCTTCTCTTGGGTTGCAGACTGCTGACTAGTGTTCTCCCAGGAGAAAGAAGAGACAGCAGGCAAACTCTTAAAAGGGGCAGAGCATAGCAGCACGTGTGTTTTCCTAGGAAAACATTTGGCTCATGCACTTGATCATTTACATATCTTTACCAGCTTCTTGATTGTGAGCTACTTTAGGAGAGCCACGGTCTTACTCATCCCCATGTGGTAACTCATACTTACGTAGCCTTTCTTGGTTGGCAGAGTACCTGCTGCTTCACCAAACCCTCACCCCAGTCCTGTACCTCTGCTTTATAGATGAGAAGACTAAGGCTCAGAGAGGTTAAGGGGACTCTTTTTTTTTTTTTTTTTTGAGATTGATTTGTTTGAGAGAGAGGGAGCATGAAAGGGAGCCAGGGGAGGGGCAGAGGGAGAGAGAGAGAGAGAGAGAGAGAGAGAATCCCAAGCAGACGTCTCACTGAATGCAGAGCCTGACAAGGGGCTCAGTCTCAGGACCCTGAGATCATGACCTGAGCCAAACCCAGGAGTTGGTTACTCAACCGACTGTGCCACCCAAGCGCCCCAAAGGGACTCTTTTTTTGTCTTTTGCCTCCACCATAGCTGTGGCTTTGCACCATATCATTTCCGTTCTGGGGAGGAATTAAAAAAACGTGGGATGCAGTTTTAAAAAATTCCCTTCAGCCCAGTATGGCTGGAGCACACCGTTAGGGTGGGTATGGGGATGGAGTTGGAAGAGGGGAGCTGGATGCCCTGATTGGGGCCAGACTTGGGAGGGCCCCGAGTGCAATGGCAAGGAGTTGGGTAGGCTTGCTTGGTGATAGCCAAAAGCCAAGGGGAGAGGGGTGGAGCTGGCAACTAGCATTTCAGTTCCAAATAAGATGTGGTTGCAGAATTTATGCAAAGGATGGTAGTTGCTTAAAAGGACTCCCAAGTCCTTTGTTAAGCAATATCTGTCTTCTTCATCAAAATGGCAGCTCACCAAAGTTGGACTTGAACTTCCTATTCAGTTACTCATCAAGCACTAGGAACTGTACTAAGGTGAGGGTATAGAGATGCACGAGACCTGTTGTAAAGGTGATTAAATATGTGGAAATTCTGTAAAGAAGAGGTACATGATGCCATGATAACAAAATATCAAGAGCACCTACTCTAGTTGGGGGGGCAGTCAGTGAAGGTTTCGTGGAGGAAGTAATATTTAAACTGAAACTTAAAGGATGGATAGCATATTTAGCCTGGTGAATTGGCTGAGCCTTCTGAGTAGAAGAAATAGAGTGTGCAAAAGTCCTGAGGTAGGAAAAATTTGGCTTGTTGGAAAGGTAGGGAGGAGGACACAACTCTAAAAAAGTAGCCCTCTTTGTCCCAGTTTCTCCCCCTTGGCACCAGAGTACCAGGCCCTTTGGGACAGGGACTGTTTTGGCAGCCCTTGTGACCACCGAGCAAAATTGTCTATCTTGGGGCACCTGGATGGCTCAGTTGGTGGAGCATGCAACTCTTGATCTTGGGGTCATGAGTTCAAGCCCCATGTTGATGTAGAGTTTACTTAAAAAAAGAATAAAGTAACCTTAAAACAATGGCCAATCTGAAGAGTCCTTAGGTGGTTGAGTGGGAAAGCCTTGGGGTCAAAGTCTGCTATAGCTGTTGGAGGGGCTCAGACAGCACCTGGGAGAAGTATAGAGAATGAAGAAGAGGGTGAGCTTGGGAATTCTGGCTTTATTCTTTTTGGGAAAGGGTAAGAGCCTTGCACATAGGTGGATGACTCAAGCTGGAGAGTGATCTGAGTGAAGGGAAGGACCCTTGCCCAAACACTCAAAGAGCATCTCCCAAGAGTCTGGAGCTTGGGCACCCCACTGTTGTCCCATTCCATTCCCCCTTGGGACTTTTATTCATTTAACCAGTATTTCCTGAGTATGCACTGTGATCCTAGACCTCTACTGGGTGTAGGAATGGATCAGGTCTAGTCTTCCCAAGGAGGAAACAAGCTCAGATAGAAATAATTATCATAGGGGATAAAATAGTATCTCGCCTAGACTTCTCATCTGTAAAATGGGGACACTAATAATAGAATCTATTCCAAAGTGTTGATGCATGAGTAGAGTGCTTATCACAGTGCCTGGAACAGAGTAATGGTTGGTAGAGAGAGTGCCTGGAACACAGTATTGCCTAGTAGAGAGAATGTTCTGGGAAGGCTAGGAACCCAAAAAGGAGGATGGCTCTGAACCTGGGCTGGTCAGGTTAGGGCAGGGCTGTGGGAGGTGCCCCCCTTTTCCCTGTGCTTCTATAGCAGCTGGAGTGATTCTTAGGTCTCCTTTTTGTTCTTCTGACCACAGGGTCTTTGCACATGTGGTTCCGTTGTCTAGAATGCCCTTTACTTATTTCTTCACAAACTTAGTTCCTCTCCAGACTTCACATGCTGACCTCTGAGTTTTGTTGGCCCCGCCACAGGAATGCCTTGCCTTGCTTTCCTTCCTTTTGTCTTCTGTAGTGTGATCTCAGGATTGATTTACCACTCAGCTATAAACCCCAGGAGGTAAGCTTCCTATCTCGGTTTGTGCGCTAATGAACTGATCCCCGGTAGTACGCAACTCTTATATTAAACACCCCAAAATATCTGTTGAGCAAATGAATAGGGTGCAGGAAAATCATTTACAGAGTACCTACTGTGTGCCTGGCACCGAGCTGAGTTTTTTTACCTGGGTCATCTTAATCTCCACAACAACCTTCTGAGTTGTGGTGGTGCGATGATTCGCATTTTACAGTGGAGGAAAATGAGCTTGAGAGAGATTAATTGACTTGCTCAAGGTCACTCTCTGTTCGTTAGAGTAGGAGCGAGACGTGGGATTCACATCTAGGTCCTTCAGACTCCAAAGCGGCAAGGGGTGAGGAGGTGACCCCCAGCGGGGGTCGGGGTGCACCCGAGCGCACGGAGCATACCTAGGGAGGAGTGGGAAGCTTCTTCGGCCCAGCTCCAAGCCGGTGGTGCAGCGTCCGCCCCCGGTCGCGGGCGCAGACTGGCGGCCGCCTCCGGGCCACGTGGTGCGCGCGGCGGGCGCGTCCAAGGATCCCGCAGCGGCTCGGGCTCAGAGCGCTCGGGGCTCAGAGAGCAGCCGGGCGCCGGGGGGGCCGGCGGCCAGGCGCGCGGAGGGGACTCGGGGCCGACCGGGCGGCCGTGGCACTGCAGTCCGTGGCGTCGGGGCCGCGCGGCCCTAGCCCTCGCGCATCGCTCGCATCGGTTCTCTGCGCCCAGGGCGCACGGCGGGGAGGGACGCGGCACCCCCTGCCCGGCCGCCATGGAGCCGGCCCCCTCTGCCGACGCCGTGCTGCAGCCCCTGCTCCTCGCCAACGCTTCGGACGTCTTCCCCAGCGCCTTCCCCAGCGCCAATGCGTCGGGGCCGCCGGCCACCCGGAGCGCCTCGTCCCTCGCCCTGGCCATCGCCATCACCGCGCTCTACTCGGCCGTGTGCGCTGTGGGGCTGCTGGGCAACGTGCTGGTCATGTTCGGCATCGTCCGGTGAGTCTGCTGCGGCCTGCTAACCCCCCCAGTCCCCACCCGGGGTGAGAGTGGGGACCGCGGACCGGGGCCCCTGACCTCGGACCTGGGGCTCCCCGCACCTCCACACTTCCTGCAGGGGGAGCCCGGGGCCCAGCGAGGAGACCACTTCCATTGAGAGAAGGACGCTGGAGAGATTGAGAGAGTGAGTGACTGTGTGTGTGTGTGTGTGTGTGTGTGTGTGTGTGTGTGTGTGACTAAATAACATTTGATCGTTCACATTCCCTTGCTTTTGCGGGAGGCTATGTGGGATAGTTTGGCGACAGTCTGTCACAGTGGGTGATTCTGTGTTGGGGACAGTACACAGGAATTGAGGGTTTGGACCTCTACAAGCCTCCTGGGAGGGGGCCTCAGGAGAGCCAGCTGTCCGTGCAGGTGTGGGGATGGGAGAAGGGCTGGCCGGTCCCCACCACTCTGTGGACACATTGACAAAGTCCCATTTGATGACCATTCTCTTAGGGTTCCTATGATGTGTGTGCTTATCCCACGCCGTCAGTTGGTGATTCTCTCTGTATGAGACCGTGACTATGTGACCGTGTTGTTTTTTGTCAAGTCCCTGAAACCCGTGGAGGAGGAGAGTACCCGGAGTGGCTTTGGAACCTTCTGTTTGTGCACCTGTGTGCGCATTGGCGGAGGAGGAGCCCATGGCTCCTGCATACGGTGGGCAAGGGCTGTGGGCCAGCCAGTCCCTCCCCTGCTTCCGTCCTCAGTGGCCATCTGGCCTGGAGCCCTGGGTGTGATTCAGCCAAGTCTCACCCCCTCACAGATGCCCCGTCTCATTCTCTTCTCTTCCCTGACAGGTTTTTCTTTCTGCTGGAGGCAGCACTGGTTTGTCTGGACGGGAGTGGGGTTTGTACTTTTCACCTCAGGAAGCGAAATTCTCTTCTCCAATATCGATGTAGAGTGCCGGGACTTTCTCAGGCAATCTAAAACATCATCGGCTTGCCCGGAAGCAGCCTCCTGACCCAGTTCTGCCAGCTCAGACATGGGCAAAAAGGATCGAAAGGAAACTCCTAGCCTTATAACAACAAAGATGCCCTTGTGTTTACTGACACTTGGAAATGGGTCATCCATGCAGGTTGACTGAGGGCAGAGCCTTAAACCTCTCTCTGGGCTGTGGTGCCACCCAGCAGGGCGGAGGGCAGACGGTGGACTCTGAGGTTGGACCTAGATATGAACTGTGGTGTCAGCTCAGTCACTGATGCCCATCACAGTGGGCACCCCAGGCCCCTGTCCCACCATCCACCTCATCTGTCTGTTTCCCTGTCTGAAGAATAGAGACCCAGTCTCCTCAGGTGGGAGTCTGAACTCCAGAATCTGGGATCTCTGAAGGAGAGAGTGTTGTGCCCTGGAGCCCTGGATGAGTATGTGGGTATTGAGGGAGCATTGGCACTGTTGCTCCCCCAGAATGAGTGGAGGACACAGGATTTCCTCTGTTTTTAGTGGCTCACCAGCTACGGTGGGAAGACTCCCTCAAGCATGGGCAGGATGAATCTTTGCAGTGCGTTTTGTCGGTGATTCTCCCTACTCTGTCTTTGGAGGTAGTACAGGCTTTAGAGTAGAGCCAACCTGAGTATGAATTCCAGTGACTTGGTTGCATAACTTACTCTTTTGAGCCTCAGTTTGTTTATCTATAGAATGGGGTAACAATAGAACCTTCTTCAATAAGGTTTTTGTGAAGTGTCAGGGAACAAACATATAAATTGCAGCTGGCCTGGTGCCTGGACCCAGTAAATGGAAGGTGTCTGTGTTATGACGAGAAGGAATTTTCCAGATCCCTTAGAATCTAGTGCTTTTTAAGGAAGGGAGGGTGAAAGAGGCACTTGTCCTAAGGTGGGCCTGAGAATAGCTAAGAGTCCCAGTCCCAGGTTCTGCACATATACCCTCTCTGGGGAGCTCCGGGTGCTGAAGAACGGGGAGAGCTGTGTCAGTGTGTTCTGTCCCGTTCCCAGCTCTTCTCCCGGGACTCTGGTTGTTGGGCTGATGAGCAGAGCTCCTCCACTCCCACTGAACCTGGGGAAAGCCCCTCACTTCTGACAGTCCACTTGGGGAATGTTCTGGGCTCAGTTTGCTAGGGCTGCTTCCAGCCAACCTTCCCCAAATCCCATTGTCAAATGCATCTTGCAAGCAGCAGAGCTAGCCCCCATAGGTCCCCATGTTGCTAAGATGTTTCCCGAGCCAATCATGTACGTGAGAACTGTCTCTCTAGGTCTGAATGATTTAATCCTCACCTATAAGCTGGTGGGATAAGCATTAGCATCCTCAATATGATCGCCTCATTTTGCAGCTATGGAATCTGTTGTTCAGGGAGAGGCAGGATTACTTGTTTTCCAGAGGTCCCACAGCTAGCCCCAGACCTGGAGCTAAAACCCTGTTTTTAGGACTTCAAGTCTATAACTTTTTCAAGAGCTGCCTAGGGTAGGGGAGAGTCAAAGAATTGCATGGAAGGAGGGAGCAGAATTCTGTGCTTCCTTGTGTCTCAGGTCATCTGAGAACAATGGAGACAAAGGATTGTGAAGCTTCACATTATTTGGCCTAAGTATTTTAGGCTGCTGTCCTGGGGGGAGGACTAATGATGGGGCTGGCACTTAACTCTTGTCCCCTGACAGTGAGGCTAAGGGTAGGGCTGCTGCCTGGTGCTCTGCTTCTGCTGGCAAAGTCCCAAGAGCAGTGGGAGGAGGGCAGCCCAGGATGGAGGGAAGCCCCTGATTTGTCTGCTTTCCTGGCACCCCATGCAGAGCTTGGCACAGCCCCCTGCCAAGCTTGGTAAGTGAGTCACTTGACTGGTTGAACGAATGTATGGTTGAAAGAATGAATTCTGCTTGTCAGTCCTGAGCTTGGGCAGTTGGGGGGCAGGGGCAGGTTTCTAAGGGAGGATCCAGAGAAATCCTTGGGGTGGGAAAGCGGGGTAGTGTGTGTTGGCAGAGATTGGGCTCTGGAGCCAGACTTCTTTAAGTTCCGATCCTGAGTTCAAAACCACTTACTTGCTGTGTGTTTTGGTTAGTGACTTTACTTCTCTGAAACTCATTTCTTCCCTTGTAAAGTGGGAGGAGCAACAGCGTGTCCGAGGCTACGGTGAGGGCTGGAAGGGTTGCAACTAAGCTATTTACCTCCTCTGAGAAAAGGGATTGGCACTCTGTGAAGGAATGAAAAGAATGAACTCATTCAAAAAAATTCTATGGATACACTGGGCTAGATGCTGCGGTGCAGTGGTGAGGAAAAAAATACACGGTCTCCGCCCTCATGGTGGGAGAAATGACAATCATCAGCTAGTCATCCAACGAACTTGTATTTGTGCTGAGGGAAATGGAAGAGTAGGTGGGCACTTGGGGAGCCCACAGTGTGTGTGTGGGGGGTCTCACTTGGTCAGGGAGCTCTGAGAAGACCTCTGAGGATCTGCAGGATGAGGAGTGGGTAGCTCAGTAAGTAGCTGAGGGAAGAGCCTCTGAAGAGAAGCCTAACACAGATGAGGGGCTGAGAAAAAAGAAGCTCAGAATTCCCCATCGTGAAGCACCCTTCATTCCTGCTTCCCCCACACTCCATGGATCCACTTGAGAAGCCCACTCGTCCTTCTGGATGCATGAGAGGGGCCTCTGGGAATTGTGCTTTTAGCGAACAGCCTCTGGTCCCCAAGGCTTCTGTGAAGTATGAGCAGGATTTGGGGGACATATGGTCCCCAGGCAGAGCGTCACCACTTAGTCCCACAGTGTGAGTTCAGCCAGTGGTGCGTTCACCACAGCGGTGGCACTGTGGGTCCTCAGAGCAGATGCCTGACAAGCCCTCCTTCTGGGTGTCTGTGCCCTGAGCAGGACCACCATCTCAGAGTTCTCACTGGTGGCCCACTGGGTAGGGCAGAGTGTGGAGGGTGTAGCAGACCCCCATCTCTGACAGGTGACCCCGGATGTCTTCCTTCTGCATGGTCCAGGACTTTCTGGTTTGCCTGCCCCAGAATCCAGGCAGGAGAACGGAGTCGATGCTTTTCTGCATGGCCTCCTGTCTGTTCCGTAGCCTGCCCTGTTTCCCTGCCTGCACCTCTCCCTGTCCCGGTTTCAGCAGGCTCGTACCCTGCTGTGTCTCCGACCCCCTTTCCCTCCCCTACCTGCTCCCTGCATGTAACTGGCCTCAGCCTGCCTCTTCTTGACTGTTTCAGGCCCTGTGCTTCTCTGCCCCTCGGTCTCTCCCTTGGCCCCTCTCTCTTCTGACTTCTCCTCAGATTAGATGTGGGCTCTGCTACCTCCCAAGGTTTTTAGTGAGCTGGACTGCCACCCTGCACCTTGGTTTCTTCATTTATAAAGTGTGGATCAGAGTTCCTGCCTCAGACAGACAGGACGACATTAGTCAAACAGCATGTTTATCCCTCCCATCGTGAGCGCCTCCCTCCCGGGAGGGGAGGCTGGGCTGGGCAGCCTGGCCTGGGCTGGGGTTATGGCAGATGAATGAGGAACTCTGGCTGTCCCTTCCCTCTACTACTGGGGTGCCAGGGGTTGCTGGGACAGGTCCTCAGGGGTTAACTTTGCAAGATTGGGAGCTCCGAGTCCCCACCGTTTTTCTTTGGAGGCCCAGACCAAGCCCCTTGGCTTCTTGTCTTCCTCCCCTCTCTTACCTGGGTTGGAGTCCACGGACCCAGGGTCCCCAGGCCTGGGGAGACAGAGAGATGCCAGTTCTTAACCTCAGCTCGACCACATCCCAGCGGCGGGCACTGTGGCGAACAGCTTGCCCTCCCTGAGCCTCATGTCTGCCTCTGTCACATCGGGGTGATCAGGGTAGATTTGGGGGAGGGTTAGAGGAACTCGTGTGTGTAAAGTCTGCACTGCAGCACCCAGTATCTAGTAGGCCCTCAGGTGTGCCAGATGCCATGATGAACCAGCACCCTGCTTCTGTGCCGGGAGGCAGTGCGGCACCCCGGGGTCTCATTCTTTACATTTTCTGTCTTTGGCCCTTGCCTGCTTCCCGAATTATCTGCACATCTGCTTATCCAACATGCATTTGCTGATGCTGAGCCCTGCCAGGCCCGTCCGGCCTCAGCTCGCTGAGCCCTGCCAGGCCTGTCCGGCCTCAGCAACCAGGGCCCAGACCTGCAGCTGGAGCTTAGGCACAGCCTCTGGCTTCTCACACCGCCCGGTATCTGGCGTCCTGGAGCCGCGGGGGTTCAGGGCAGGCCCCTTGACCCAGCCAGAGGAGGTGTTGCCTGTGCTGCATCGTGAAGGGGCAGGAGCAGTTGACTGCTTGGAGAGGGGTGGAACATTGCTGGCAAAGGGAACAGCATGAGCAAAGAGAGGTTCCCAGGATCTCCCAGCGCTGCAGAGGGCGGGGAATTTCACCTTGGGGCGGAGCTGAGTGAATGCCAGCGGCCAGGGTGGCTGTCAAGTGGGAAGGCTGCAGGGACAAAAACCGGATCCCAAGCAGGTACCCCTTCAGCACGGTGTGGTTGTCAGGTGCACCAGCTGAGCGTTGAGTTTTGGTGTGCCCATTCTGGTGGCGAGGGGCCAGGGACAGAGGAGCAGCCCAGAGTCAGGCCAGCATGGTCATGGTCGTGTCAGGGGCCTGCGGCTGTACTGAGGCAGGAGTTGCCGGTCCAGGCCGTGGGAGCTAAGGCTGGGTGGGCTCTTGGGTCCCATGGTAAGGTGACCGTTCTGGGAAGTGAGGGAGCTTTGAACCACAGACCATGGGGAAGAGGACTTTGGAGCAATCTGTGTTCAAAAGGATGAATGGGGTGCGGGTGGGCCTGGTGTGGGACAGAAGGGGAGGGCCTCAATGAGGGGAAATCCGAGGCCTGGCTCAGGGTGATGGAAGAGAGCTGTGCCACTTTGTCGGGGTCACTGAAACCCTGGCCTCAGTTTCCCCTTTCTAAAATGGAGTGCTGGGGCACCTGGGGGCTCAGTCAGTTAAGTGTCCAACTCTTGATTTTGGCTCAGGCCACGATCTCAGGGTTGGGAGATGGAGCCCCCGCACTGGGCTCCTTGCTGGATGTGGAGACTGAATAGGATTCTCTCCCTCCCTCTGCCATTCTTCCCCTCCCTTTCTAAAAACAAGTAACAAACAAAAAAACAATGTCCTTTTAAAAATAAATAAATACATACAATGGAGTGCTGTTAGACCTTCCAGAAGGCAGGAGGCTGGGCCAGATGACCCCTCAAACCCCCCCTCCCCCAACCTGAGCAGGGAGAGCAAGCAGTAGCCCCAGCTGGCATCTCCCAGTACTTCCTGGCCTTGTCCCCCTCCCGCACTTCCCAATTCTCAGGTTCATTTCCTGGGGAGTGTGTGTGACTCACAGAGACACTGGAGGACACCCAGAGTCCCCAAGGGCACCAAAAAGCCTCTCTTGAGCCACCGCCTTGGGCCAGAGGCTTCTTCATACCCACGACGGCCCTGCAGGGGGCGCTGTGGGCTCTCATGGATAGATGAGGACCGGAAGGCTCAGAGGGAGCAGCTGCCTGTCACAGTCCAAAAGGTGCCAACTCAGGTCTTTCCGACTTCAAACCCACTCCATGTCCCCTCCACCACTTGTCCACAAGGCTCATGGAGCGAGGACTAGTGACGTCCAGTTAGAAGAAGGGAGAAGCGGGCCGACTGCAGCCTATAAACCTCTGAGGCCTCTGCGTGGCTGACGATGGGTGACAGCCTGGACCTCGGAGCCAGAGTGACCTGGGATCCGGGCCCAGCTGTGCTGTTTCCTGGCAGAGCGAGCCTTAGCCACAGACAACCTCTCCGAGCCTCAGTTTTCTCATCTGTGAAATGGGAGTAGCATGAGAACTTCACAGGGTGGTTTTGAGGCATGATGTGAATGAAGGACTTCAGCACAGAAGCAGGCATTTGGCAAGTTTTCAGTAAACATTTTCTTTCTTTTTTTTTTTTTTCCCCTAAAGATTTTATTTATCTATCTGACAGAGAAAGAGAGTGAGCACAAGCAGGGGGTAGGGATAGCAGGAGAAGGAGACTCCCTACCGAGCAGGGAGCCCAATGTGAGACTTGATCCTCGGACCCCAGGATCATGACCTGAGCTGAAGGCAGAGCCACCCAGGCGTCCCTCAGTAAACGTTTTCCATCATCCCCTCCCTCCCCCCCCTTCCTCCTTCCTTCCTCTCTCTCTCTCTTTCTTTCCAGATTTTATTTATTTGTTTGACAGAGTGAGAGTACAAGCAGGGGGAGTGGCAGGCAGAGGGAAAAAGCAGGCCCCCCACTGAGCAAGGAGCCCGATGTGGAGCTCAATTCCAGGGTCCTGGGATCATGACCTGAGTTAAAGGGAGATACTTAGCTACTGAGCCACCCAGGCGTCCCCATCGTGTCTGTTTCAAGGGCTTGCTTCTCATTCTTTTGATTAGCATTTTTTTTATTTTTAAAAAGATTTTATTTACTGATTTGAGAGAACATGAGTTGGGGGCTAGGGGAGGGGTGGGAGGAACAGAGCAAGAGGGATAAGCAGACTCCCTGCTGAGCAGGGAGCCTGACACCACATGGGGCTCAATTTCAGGGCATTGAGATCATGACCTGAGCTGAAGGCAGATGCTTAACTGACTGAGCCACCCAGGCACCCCATCAATCAGTATTTATTGAGCCCCAGAGGAACTGGAATTATTGGGTAGATTGTATAGGGAAGTTTTATTAGCTCAATATTAGAAATTTTCTTTTGCTGTAAAGGTAACACAGTTATTTCAGAAAATATGGAGAAGTTTAACTAGAGATATACATTACCCATAATCTCACTACAAAGAGAAAAGCATTGTCATTTGGGTGTATTTCCTTCCCATCTCCCTCTCTCTCTTTTTGCCCGTGTGTGTGTGTGTGTGTCTTAATGATATCAGGATCACTGTATTGGAATAGTGATCATGTTATATATTATACTTTGTAAGCTGCTTTTCACTTGACATTATATCATGAGTGTGTTGTCACGCTCTCAAACATCCTTTGAAAACATGATTTTTTTGATGGCTACATTGTATGAATGTGTTCTATTTGGGGGGACTTATGTTATTTCCAGTCTTATGCTGATCTAAACAATGCATCTCGAACATTCTCAAACACTTAGATTTTGTATATGCCTCTTATTATTTATACAAAGAAATTTCCAATAGAGCTCTCCAGGGGTGCCTGGGTGGTGCAGTTTGTTGGGCATCTGACTCTTGGTTTCTTTTCAGATCATGATCTCAGGGTTGTGAGATCAAGCCCCTGCATCAGGCTCTGTGCTCAGCAGGGTGTCTGCTTAAATTTCTCTCTTCCTCTCTCTGCCCCCACCTGACCTGTATTCTCACATGTTCTCTCTCTCTCTCACTCGCTCGCTCAAATAAATAAATAAATAAATATTTCTTTATCTATTTATAATATTTATTTATTTAAGATTTTATTTAAATGTCAGAGAGAGAGAGAGTGCGCGTGCGTACCCATAAACAGAGGGAGAAGCAGGCTTCCTGCCAACCAGGGAGCTCGATGAGGGGGTCAATCCCAGGACTCTGGGATCATGATCCAAGTGGAAGGCAGACGCTTAACCAACTGAGCCACCCAGGTGCCCCTAAAATAAATAAATAAATCTTAAAAAGCTGTCCAAATGGGTGTGGGCTGCTGTGTAATGTAGGGAGCTTCCCATCTCTGAAGGCATGCAAGAGGACCCTGGAAAACCACTGGGTGGAGGCAGGGCACTGGAGATTTGGGTGGAGAAAAGATAAACGTAATTGTAGGCTCCCTTCCCCAGCACTGAGATTCAGAGATGCTGTCATCTCAGATTCCCCTTTTCCCCTTCCTGGCAGATGATGCCTGTCTGGAGGCTATGCAAAGGGCAAGGCATGATTTCATTAACCTCAGAGTCCTGGGACCTCTAAATCCAATTGGCTACCCAGAACATCATAACGTGCACAGGAAGAGGGATAATCGTGGGCATGAGCAGAAAGCCTGGCTTAAATTAGCAATTTACCATCATGCAGGCTGCAGCGGCCCTATTACCAGCTGGGGGATATGGGGTGGGATGGGGTGTCTGGGTTGGGTTCTATTGATTTATAGCTCCCAGTGCAGCTGCAGAAATCAACAGCTTTGTCTCTGGCCAGGGTGGGTGTATACGGGAAGAATCTTGTCTTCTGGAGCTTTCTGAGTCTTGATACATTGAAAGAACTCAAACTTCAAAGTCCTGTGAGGTCAAAAAGCCCCATCCAGTGAGTACAGCACAGGGAGAGGTGGAAATGACCTCATTCTTCTCCCCTGCCAAGGTGACCTTTTCACCAAGGTGTAGAGCTTTGAATCATGGATGATGATTCTCTTGACTAAATGCTTATTTTGTGCCAGGCAGTCTGCTTAGAGAGATAGAAGTATTACCCCATTTCATCCTCACAGACCCGTATGAGGTGAGTTTCTTATCCCCATTTATAGGTGAGGACACTTGAGGCACAGAGAAGTTCTGTTACATGCTCCAAGTCCTGTCTGATCTCAGAGCCCACGCTCTCAGCCATTGCCCTATCTTTTGCCACCTGTATGTCAAATTCAGCCCCTGTGATTGAAAAGTGAGGGAACTGAGGCTTGGAGAGGTTCAGTGTCTCTTGAGTTAGTGGATAAGGCAGGACTGGAACTTGCCTTTCCTAACCCCTTGTCCCTTCTTTGCATCTCTTTCCATGCTTGGGATTACCTGGGCTAAGAGAGAGCCAAAGGGTAGCTAGAAATAGTCATAGCCGGGACGCCTGGGTGGCTCAGTTGGTTGAGCAGCTGCCTTCGGCTCAGGTCATGATCCCAGCGTCCTGGGATCGAGTCCCACATCGGGCTCCTTGCTCGGCGGGGAGCCTGCTTCTCCCTCTGCCTGCCATTCTGTCTGCCTGTGCTTGCTCTCTCCCCATCTCTCTCTCTGATAAATAAATAAAAAATCTTTAAAAAAAAAAAAAAGAAAAGAAATAGTCATACCCAGGAGCATGGGGAGTGGGTTCCTGTACAGGGCAGCCCAGTGATGGGGGGCGGCAGCACTGATGTCTCACAGGCCCAGATAAGTCCCAGATTCCTGGGGCAGAGCCAGTATCTGGCGAGGCAGCCTCATCCTTCAGATGCAAAGAGATCAGGGTTCAAACCCAGTTCTGCTTCTTGCTGGCCTCCACCCTTGGGCTCACCTTGCCGAGCCTGTTTTCTCATCTGTACGAGAGAATGATAGAAAACAACCTACCTCACAGGGTTGTGGCAAACATGTATTCAGCAGCTCCTCCTAATATCGGGCGTTGTTCCGGGGGCTGGGCGTGTAACAGTGATCAAGATACCGTGCCTGCCCTCGTGAAGCCGGCATTCTAGCGGGGGAAAGATAGACAGTAAATGAGTAGATGTTAGGCCAAGGCTATAGGAGACCATGAGAGAGAGCGGTGGGGCTGCGGTTGTATGGGGTGAGGTCGGGGAGGAGGAGACAACCAAGAAAAGGCCTGCCACTGAGAGGAAGTGTTTTAGGCAGAGGGAACGGTGAAGGCGAAGGCGAAAGGAGAGGATGTATGGCCCTAGCTCAGGGCCTGGCCCGGAACACGAAGTTGTTGGTGATAATGGCGCCTTCTGGCTGGTTTCCCAGCACTCGGGAACTTGGGACAGGATGAAGCCAAGGGAGAGAAACAGCTTCTCCAGCTAGCCCAGATGCCCCTGCAGGACAGATGGAGATAATCTGTTTCCTTTGGTTATAAAAACTCATGCTCCTGAAGTGCTAGGAAGTGCCCCCCATCTGGTGATTTTCCGTTCCTCCCTGGGAGAGGTGGGGCAGGGACACCAAGCAGCCCAGCCTGTGACCAGAGAGGGCTGTCCTGCTGGAGGGGCAGGTAGCCCGAAGACACTCCTGTCACCTGTGCAGGCACTGTCATCCCAGCGAAGTGTGGCGTATTGACTCCACAGGACTTTACACCAAAAATAGCCCTGCCAGCCTTTCTCGAGTGCTGACAGGGTGGCCAGTTCTGTGCGGAGAGATCCTCTCCTTTAATTCTCCCGAAGCTCTGAAGCTGGTAGCATGATTCTCTCCATTTGACAGATGAGGACACTGAGGCTCAGAGAAGTGAATTCACTTGCCCAGGGCCAGAGTTGGTAAATGGCAGTCAGCCCGTGAACCGAGCCTCCCCTGACTCCCAGAGATTGTGAAGCAGTGCTCAAGAGGGTGGGATTCATGACACCCTCTGATTCCAACTGTGAAAAATGACTTTTTTAGAGCACCCGGGATGAGGAGAGGCCGTGGAGCAGGATAGACTGAGTTGTAACATTATTAAAATAATAAATTGTTAATAAATAAAGGTGAAACTTTTATGTGTCAGGCAGAGGGATATGTGATAAGGAAGGCCCAGCATGGCCAAAGGCCCAAAGGGGAGATACCTGGGTGTTTTGGCACACCTGCCTTTGGATCCTGGTTCTGTCCACTCTGTACTCCTAGACAAGCTCGTCTGCCCTGTGGGTCATTTGCCTTCTGTGAACAAAATGGGAGTATATGGGTACCCACTTCCCACAGTGTGTGTGAGTCAGAGGAGAGAATAGACGCGATGTGCTCTGCACAGGGCTGGCTTTGTCTGTTGTCCTCAAGGAGTGTCCCTTGGGGCCTGGGGACAGGTGAGGCAAACTATATCATCCCCATATTCCTCATACTGTGGTCACTAAGAATGACCAACTTGCGTGTGGTATTTTTACATGGAATTGTGGGATTTTCACTTGACGATGGTAGGGACTCAAATGATCAAGAATCCATCAAATCCAACAAGGGCAAAAATGAGCATGTGCTTTGGTAATATCACAGGCTGCACACAGAGGACCTTGCTTGGAAACTCTCAATCTCTACAACACTTTCCTAGGGGCTGGTGTCTTCGCCCCTTCTCTGGTGAGAACAGTGTGTGGCTCCCTGGCATTCATGTTAGCCTAGATCATGGCCTTTCAGGTCTGTATCAGACACGGTCCTACCAGAAAAAAAGAACCATGAGGATATATTTCAGGGAACTGGCTTATGCAGCTGTGGGGGCTGGCAAGGCTGGCCGGCTGGAAACTCTCGGGCAACAGCGGATTCTGTAGTCAATAGTCAGAATTTCTTCTCCCCCTGGGAAGCCTCAGTTTTGCCCTTTAAGCTTGAGCTTCATTACCAAGGATAACTTCCTTAAAGCCAACTGATGGCAGATATTAACTACATCCACAAAATACCTTCACAGCAACACTGAGATTGCTGTTTGAGTAAATAACTGGGTACTGGAACCCAGCCAGCTTGACACATAAAACTAATCATCACAGAATCAGACAGACTTGGGCATGAGTCCTGGTACTAGAGCCTACAGGCTGTGTGACCTTGGGTAAGTTTCTCTGCCTCGCTGAGCCTCAGGTGCCAAACGCAGTGATAGCACTTACCACGGTCATTTGTTGTGAGGAGGAAATGCAACAATGTAAATCAGGTGCCTTTGCCTGTGCCTCGCATAGAACAAGGGGAGCCACACACAAGTACAGAGGGTCATGTTCCTGAAGATCCTCCTCCTGGAGGGTGGGATCTGTGTCCTGTTCATCTTCTATCCTATTTCCTAGCTCCGTGCCTGACCCGAAGGAGACGTCACTATTTCATAAATATCTAGTTGACACTTTGTTAATGAGGTTCTTTCTATGGAGTACTTGGGATCTATAATAAAAATCCCTCAACTGCAAGACAAGAGGGAAGATGTGCCGGAACCTCGGGCCTCTCTTCTTTCTAGAATAACCCTTTGCTTCTCTGCTTTGCAAACCCCTCCTCCGGGAAGCCTTCTCTGATGCCCCCAGGCCCCCACCATGTTGCCACAGTGTCCAATGTGTCCCTGATGCGTACATACTTTTTCATGCACACGATTGCTTATCTCTCCCTCTCTCTTCCGAGGAGCAGGTGTGTGTGTGTGTGGGTGGGCGGGGAATAGACTTTGCTCACAGCTGGAGCCCCAGCCTAGGGTCTGACACTCAGGCAGAAGGTCAGTAGGTGTTTGTAGGAGGGACATGTCCTATTTCCGGAGACCCGTGGGCTGACATGCTATACTTGAGGAACTCTGCTATCTTGGGGCCCCATTCCCTGGCCCAGCCACCCTTAAGCCAGAAGCAGAGTCAAGGCGATGGAGAAGAGCTTCTCTTCCCTGGCTTCCACGTGCATGTTGTGGTCCTTGAGCTGAACAGCCCAGGCTTCTGCCCTGTTTACTGCTGAGCGTGACGTGGCCATCCCGGGCCCCCACTCATGTTCAACTCAGGGCCCTTTATTTCCATGTTCCAGCCTTTAATCTTCTCCATGACATGCCTTGTTATAATTAACCACTTTCCTTCCCCAGCCTGTGCCAAAACTGAGATAGCTAATTAATTTCTGGCGACTTGCCACTCCCGTTAAATGGTGGGCAGGGACAAAGCTTGCAGCCCTTGCTGCCCGGCGGGCTTGTTTCCCCAGTGGGAAGAGCAGCCACCCTCTGTATACAAATAGAGGGTTCCCCCAACTGGACCCCGGCTGGTTGGTTGGCAGATGCTTTGTTTAAGCTCTTTATTCTCCACTGTGGGCACAGCATCTGTGACTGGTGCTGTCTCTGTGCCTTGGCTTCCTCCTTTGTAAAACAAAGGGATTGAACTTGATACATAGGGAGAAGAAGATGCGGTAGAGGTTAGGTTGTAGGTTCTGGAGTCCGAGGACCCAAGGCCCAGCCCCACCACTCCTAGCCCTGGGAATTTTGGTGAGTTACTTCCACCCTCCGAGCCTCAACATTCCTCACCTGTAGAATGGGGCTAAAGTTCATGCCCCGTGCAGATTCAGTGGGCTACAGACATACTCGTAGCACTCATGTAGCAGCACAGCTAGAACAGTTGGCACTTAGTAAGTGCTCCATAAACAGTCTCACCTGCCGCCATTCCTTTCAGTGCTCACATTCTATATTCCTGATGGGGAAATAAGTTTTTTAGTTGGGAGAACTGAGGAGTGGTGTGATTTGAACAGACCTGGATTGCTTCTGTGTTTGAGGCCATGGCTAGCAAGATGTTTCACCCCTCTGTATTCATGTCTGCGGGCTGCCGTCACAAATGACCATAAACAGGGTGGCTTGCAATGACAGAAATGTATGCTTCACAGTTCAGGAGGCCCAAAGTTCATGAAATCAACCATGGCAGGCTCCCTGCAAAGGCTCTTGGGAAGACTCCTTCCTCGCCTCACTTCTGGTGGGTGCTAGCAGTCCCTGGCATCCCTCAGACTTGCAAATGCATCTCTGCACTTGTTGCTGCTGTTTTCCCATGGCCATGTTCCCTCCTTGTGTCTCTGTGTTTCTTCTTATAGGGACACTAGTCATCGTGGAGTTAGGGCCTACCCTGATCTAGTATGGCGTCATCTTAATGATGTCTGCAGAGACCGTTTTCAGATATGGTCACATCAGAAGTTCCAGGTCGACGTGAATTTTGTGAATTTTGGGGACACCTATTCAACCCAGGACACTTCCCAAGTCTCCGTACACTCCCTCTTCTGCATAGGGATGATAATAATAGTAGTGATTTCATAGGGTCGTTGGAGTAATTAAATGAGCTAATTTACATGAATGTTATGGTAGAATTCAGTAGAAGACGTCAGGCCCGTGTAAGCACCGAGTTGCCATAGCTACCATGATAGAGATGGCAAAGGTGATGACGGTGATGGGGACGGTCCCATCGTGGACCTGCCCCAAACTGGTTAATCACTGGACGCAGAGACCTAGGATGTAGGCATCTACTAAGAGTCGCCCTCATCAGGAATTCTAAAGCCTTGGGCAGGAGCTACCCTTTTCCCTTTGGCCCCAGCTGCCTTGAGCCCTCATCTTAGAGTTAGCTTCTAGAAGGACAGCTTAGTAGAGAAGAAAGAACTTGGCCTCTCAGGAATCAGGGAACTGACACCCTGAGTCACCTCATGCAACTATCCTTCCCTTTCCGGGCCTCAGTTTCCCAATCTGTAAAGTGGGAGAGCAGGTTGGACCTCAGACCAGGTCCTCAAGTTCCAAGTTACAGACCAGGGCTCAAGTTCTAGCAGAGGGCTCTGAGTCCCTCCCCAGTCGTGGCAGGTTACCAAAGGCCAGCACAGGAGTCAGGAGAGAGCTCGGGACTCCCAGGACAGCTCAAGGCATGTCATACCCCTTTTTCCTCCTCTGGACAGGAGAAACTACTATGATATGAGCAGCGTGTTAGGGAAATCATAGGCAGGAACAAATGAGGTTCTCGCCACACCTTCATGTGGTACGATTATTATACCCAGTTCACAGAGGAGTAGACTGAGGCTTGGAAAAGTTAGAACTTGCTCAAGTTTGTACAGTTAATTAGAGGCAGGGCTGGGGATTTAGTCAAGGTGTATCTGGTGTCAGAGGCTTTGCCCCTGGGCTGCACCATTCCTGTACTAGTTTCCTAGGGCTGCCCTCACACACTAGCATGAGCTTAAAATAACAGAGATGTATCTTGTCACAGTTCTAGAGACCAGGAGTCCACAGAGTGTCTGCAGGGTCATGCCCCCTCTGCAGGCATATGGGAAGAGGTCTTCCTTGCCTCCTCCAGCTTCTGGCGGCTCCTCGCCTGTCGGGCCGTGTGGCTGCGCCCCTCCAGTCTGTACCTCTGTTGTCCCCTGGCCACCTCCTTGTCTCCCCTTCTGTCTGTTTGTCTTTTGCAAGGACACCAGTCCCCGGCGTTAGAGCCTACCCAGACAATCCAGGATGGTCTCATCCCAAGTTCCTTAACTTAAACACGTCTTCAAAGACCCTTTTTCCAAGTAAAGTCAGTACATTCACAGGCACTAGGGGTTGGGATGTAAACTTGTCCTTCTTGGGGCCACCATCCAGCTGAACATGGTTATTGAAGGCTTGGTGGTGATGGCATCTGCCAAATCCCTAGTCCACAGTGTGGACATGCAGGGGATGGGGAATTTCTGGAGCGGTTTAGAAGGAGAAGGAGAGGAACACAGTTGTGAGCTGAGGAGGCCAGCTCGGGACATGTGTGACACGGTGGTCCTGTTTAAGCCGTTATTTGCATCGGCAGTGAGCCGTAAGCTCGGAAACACTGAAGACCGCATCTGGATATGGGCACGAACCTGAACACCTGTCCATGGACGCCGGCCCTGCTGCCTGGGGTATCGGTCCATGTGAACAGATTCGAGGTTCTAGATCCCAAAGAAGATGGATTTGGCCTCACTTACTTGCCTGGAGAGATGGGAGAAGGCCAGGCCTGAGCACCGTCTGTGTACCCATCACATGGTTGACCTTCATCATCTTTGGCCCTCTGTTAACCCAAGAGGGTGATATCCTCTGTCCTCAGATGATCACACTCAGGACTGTGCCAGAACAACTCAAGATGAGGGCACCGAGGAATGACCACGTGGCCCTGAGCAGGCAGCTAACCAAGCAGCCATAACGGCCAATGTGGCCTGAGCACTTCCTTGTGTTCACTCTGGCCTCGCCACAGCTGCATGAGGTGTGGAAATTAACACCTGCCATTTTCCAACACGTGGAAGGAAAAAGGGTTAGACATTGTGATTCTGTGAGCAGAACCAGGGAGAATCGTACCAGGTGAGAAAGAGGCAGCCCTTGGCTCAAAAAGAGAGAAAACTTGCTTCCTCTGTGTGTGGTCCTAACAACACGGTAGATTGTGCCTGCAGGGGGTGAGTCCCCCGTCTCTGGAAATACTCAAGCAGAAACTGCATAGCTATTTGTCTAGAGGGCCTTAGAGGGAATGCCTTCACTGTGAAGTTGCTCTCTAGCTCTGGGCTTCCAGGAACTTTCCCCTAGGAGATGCACAGGTATCTGTGTGCACAAGGGTGTTTATCACAGGGTTTTTTGTAATAGCGAAGACGTGGAAACAACCCACATGTCTTTCAACGGGGGATTTATTAAGTAATTTCATGTAGGAGCTTCAGTGTCCGCAGGTGAGGCCAGATCCGGCCCACAATCTGTTGTGTGGTCCTTGAGCTATAAATAGTTTTTGTACTTTGAAAGGGTTGCAAAGGAGAAAGCGAGACGGTGCCACAGAGATCCTCTGTGGCCTGAAAACCTAACATATTTACCCTCTGGCCTTTTACAGAAAATGTCTGTTGACCTCTGGATTAGAATCACAGGCAGGCACCAAAAATTATATTAACTTGTATCTATGGACATAGAGAGATGGTCACAGCATATTTTTGAGAGAGAGAAACAGGTTATAGAACAGTACTAAAGCAAGGTCCCTTTTATGTAAACCGGTATGAGTGTGTGCATCTTATCTCTAACAGTGCTCTGGAATTTGAACAGTGATTTTAATTTTTCTTTATTAAATGATTCTATGTTGTTTGAACTTTTTTTTTAAAAAGGAAATTATTCATTTATTTGACAGGATCACAAGTAGGCAGAGAGAGGGGGGAAGCAGGCTCCACGCTGAGCAGAGAGCCCGATGCGGGGCTCAATCCCAGGACCCTGAGATCATGACCTGAGGCGAAGGCAGAGGCTTAACCCACTGAGCCACTCAGGTGCCCCTGTTTGAACATTTTATAGTGAGAAGCTATTATTTTTGAGATCTTTAAAAGGGTTTGGAACCAAGTGAATTCGAAATATGCCAGCAATCCATGCTGTTTGGAACCAAACGAGTTTTGATTGAGCCCGAAACCATTTTGTTCGCTTTGTCCCCGAGGTGCCGCAAGGTCAGTCAGGCTGAGGGTTAGTGCTCTTACCTTGTTGCTGTTCTTGGTTTTGTCTTCAGGTCTCTTGCCCCTGCTTTGATCCTCATGGGCTGTGGTGTCTGAGTGGAAAACATACCCTTAGCTTCATTAGAAACAGATGAGCTACTTTGGATAAATGATTTGACATTTCCTTTGGCCACGGCAGAACTGAGTTGCTTCCATCTCAGGCCAAGCGGGGTCAGGCTCAGGCGTCCTTTGGGGGACCCGTGTTTTTCTGGGTTGAGGAGGGAAGGGGAAGGGGGAGGAAGAATTGTCCCAGTCCAAGGTCTTCAGTCTGGGGCTGGTTACTTTCCAGGATCAGGACTGGAAACTCTGGACTCCTCTGTCCCACTGGATGTCCTCCAGTAAACCGTGTCTCCTCTGACCTGGCCCCATGCTGATCCTGGGATACAATACGGAGGGGTCATGGTTCCTGCCCGAAGGATGTCCTAGTCCAGTGTGGAAGGTGCTCGTGACATTTAGTCATTTACCAAGGGTGTTGAGCACATTATTATTGGTACGAGGGACTGCTGTAGGTTCTAGGTGCCTAGTGGGGAGCAAGACACACACCATGCCTTAAATCTTAACTGTCAAAGAGAGTATGTGAGGGGTGCACAGAGCATTTTGGGTCCTCAGGGGAGAAGCTGAAATGGAAGTCAAGAGGAAGGCTCTGGGGGAAAGCACTCAGTTTGAATCTCCACTAAGCCTCTTTCTGACTCCGCAACCTTGGGCAAGTCCCTTTACTGCTCCCTGTTACTGGGGAATCCTAAATTCTCTCCACTCTGTGTGGGTCCAGGGAGGAGGAAATGAAGGAAAATGTTTTCCCTGTGCCGGCATGGCATGTCTCGGGCGTAAGGAGCACGTGAACTCGTGCCTGGGAAAGACCTGGCTCGGAGTTGTTGTCCATGAACACCGGTTGCCACCCCTTTGTGACCAGAGGTGTATGTTTTGTTCTGAATTGACCTCTTTCTCTCATGCCTCGTCACGGTGCCTGTGACATTTTTCTGATGTCTGTAGGCCTGTTCTCCCCAGCCCCACCTGGATTATGAGCAGATTGTCTGCAAACCCCCAAACCATAGCAGGGTGGAGGAACGTGTGGGAAACAAGAAGCCCAGGGAGCCCACCTGCATCCAGATGTGCTGGTCCAGATGTTCGCTCCACTTGGCCTTGGCCTCCAGACCAGGCCCTGCCCCAGGGCCACAGTTTGCTGACCTAGTGCAGGCAGCAGGGGGCCGTGGACTCTGGGAACCCGATCTGAGTTGGCATCCAATCACTGGCACTCCGCAGCCGTGTGTCTCCAGGTGCACCAGCTATCCCCAGCTCCGCTGTGCGGTGGGGACAGCGAGGACGCGGTAAGCAATCAGGCTTGCCATGGGGATGAAACACATTCGTGCGTTCACGGTTTCCGGCCCAGTGCCTGGCCAATGGAGGAAGTGCTCCTCAGAGAACACAAACACAAACAACCCATCCTAAGCCATCAGACCTGTCCCAGGCAGGCCTTGCGCCAGGGAGGGAATGGTTTAGCCTTCCCAGCACCTGCCACTCACTGCTGCTCTAACCGAGTGCTCTGGCTTTGCTGGGGGGAGAAAATTCTACTAGGGTCTTACTTGTCAGCCAAGAAGCACAGCTCTCCGGAAGGCCCTGGAGTGCTCCTGGGATGTGATGTGCTTCAGAGCACACCCTCTCTTAGTCAGGGTGAAGTGGGGATGCTCCCCCCTGCCAGTGGGGCTTGTCTGACAGACAAGGGGATGGGCCTAAAGCTGTGACATGAGCACGGCCCGTCACTCGGTGCTGCTTCTGTAGGAAGCCTCTCCAAGGGCTGAGACATGTGGCTGGGAGCAGGTTCCCTTGCAGCTGCTGAATTCAAGATGACCTAAGGGAGGATTCTGACTTAGAAAAAAAAGCAAAGGATTTCCCAAGGCCTCTCAGAGTCAGCAGAAGTTCACCAGGCTTGCTGTCCTCACCCCCAGGAATGGATCCAGTGGGAACCCTAGGAGAGAAAAGCAGAACGATATCAGGGGATAAAAGCCCAAAAGGGCCGCCTGTTCTTGTCTACATGCCAGCCAGTAAGCTAGGCAATTTCACACGTGTTATTCCTAAAAAGCCAATTACATTGAAATTGCCAATGAGGAAGCAGGTTCAGAGAGGTGAAGTCATTTATGCAAGATCACACAGTCCAGTATGTTGTGGAGCCAAGATCTAGAGGGCCTTAAAGGATTCCCACACCACACTCTTCAACTTAGGGAACACACACAGTGATGGCACGTTAGTCACGTCTTTTTTTTTTTTTTTTAAATTGTAAAATACACACAACAGAATTTACTGTTTTCACCATTTTTAAGCACATGAAGCACATTTACACTGCTGTGCAGCTGTCACCACCATCTCTCTCTAGAACTTACTTCATCTTCCCCAGCTGAAACTCTGTCCCCATTAAATAACAATTCCCCATTCTCTCTTCCCCCAGCTCCTGATAAACCCCCATTTCACTTTCTGCCTCTGTGAATCGGACTGCTCTATGTACCTCATTATAAGTGAGGTCACACAGGTTTTTGGTCTTTCGTCACTGGCTTACTTCACGTGGTCCGGTGTCCTTGAGGTTCACACCTATTGCAGCAGGTATCAGAATTTACTTCCTTTTCAAGGCCAAGTTAATGTTCTGTTGTATGCCTGGGCCACGTCTTGTTTATCCATTCATTTGTCAGTAGACACTTGAGTGGCTCCCACCTTTTGGCTCTTATGAAAAGTGCTGGTTTGAATGTCTGCAGACACCTCTTGGAGACCCTGATCTTTGTGCTTCTGGGTATGTACCCATCAGTGGGGTTGCTGGACCTTATGACACTCTGTTTTCAGTTTTTTGAGGAATTGCTATGCTGTTTTCCACAGTGACAGCACCACTTCATATTCCCACCAACAGTGTACCAATTTCTCCACATCCTTCTCAACACTTGTTATTTTCTGTGTTTTTTTTTTTTTAAGATTTATTTATTTCCTAGAGCATATGCACTACCATAAGAGCATTGGCATGGGTCAGAGGGAAAAGGAGAAAGAGAATCCCAAGCAGACTCCCCTGAATGTGGAGCCTGAATGTGGAGCCTGATGATCCCTCCACCCTGAGATCATGCATCTGAGCCAAAGTCAAGAGTCAGATGCTTCACTGACTGAGCCATAAGGTGCCCCTGGTTTGTTGTTGTTGGTTTTTTTTTTATAGTAGTCATCCTAATAGGAGTCAGGTGGTATCTCACTGGGGCTTTGATTTTCCTGATTACTAAGATGTTGGGCTTCTTTTCATGTGCTTATTGGCCATTTTTATATTTTTAAAGAGATGTCTATTTAAGTCCTTTGCCCATTTTTAAATCCAGTTGTTTGCTTTTTTTAGTACTGAGTTGTAGAAGTTCTTTTTTTTTTCTTTTTGAAGGTTTTATTTATTTATTTGACAGAGAGAGACACGTGAGAGAGGGAACACAAGCAGGGGGAGCAGGAGAGGAAGAAGCAGGCTTCCTGCGGGGCTGGGAGTGTGATGTGGGGCTCAGTCCCAGGACCCTGGGATTCTGACCTGAGCCAAAGGCAGATGCTTACTGACTGAGCCACCCAGGCACCCTTAGAAGTTCTTTATATATGCTGCATATTAATCCCTTATTGGATATGTGATTTGCAAACATATTCTCTCATTCTGTGTGATCTTTTTACTCTGTTGACGGTGTCCTTTGATGCACCAAATTGTTTAATTTTTTTAAAAAGATTTGTTGGGATGCCTGGGTGGCTCAGTGAGTTAAGCATCTGCCTCTGGCTCAGGTCATGATCCCAGGATCCTGGGATTGAGCCCCATATTGGGCTCTTTGCTCAGCGAGGAGTCTGCTTCTCCCTTTCCCTCTGCTACTCCCCCTGCTTGTGTGCTCTCTCTCTTTCTGTCAAATAAATAAATAAATAAATAAAATTGTAAAAGATTTATTGATTTATTTTACGGTCAGGAGCAGAGGGAGAGAGGGAATCCTGAAGCAGTCTCCCTACTGAGCATGGAGTCCAACACAGGGTTCAATCCCAGGACCAGATCATGACCCAAGCTTAAATCAAGAGTCAGCCACTCAATCAACCCAATTGAGCTGCACAGGCAGCTGACCAAATTGTTTAATTTTGACATAGTCCAGTTTATCTGTTTTTCTTTTGTTTACCTGCGCTTTTGGTGTCATATCCAAGAAATCGTTGCCAAATCCAATGTCATGTAGCTTTTCCTCCAATGTTTTCTTCTATGAGCTTTATAGTCTTACCTCTTACATTTAGGTCTTTCATCCATTTTGAGTTAATTTTTTATATGGTGTAAGGCAAGGGTCTCAGGTCATATCTACAACTTTTTGAAATAGAAAAAAAAATTAGAGATCAGCAGTAGGGTTTTGAGGGGTGGGGCAGTAAATGATTTATCTTTCCAGAAAGTTCAGTCTCTCACCCAACCTCATTCTTCCCTTCATCTCGCTTCTACACAGTAGTCATAGTGATCTTTTATGAAACATACATAAATCAAACCACATCAGTCCCTTGCTTAAAATCTCCAGTGGCCTCCTGCTGCACTCAGAATAAAATCCAGACTTCTTGCTGTGCATGATTTGACCCTTTCTGACTTCTCCCTGCTGCATCTTCTGTTGCTGCTTCTCAGACTTACTGCCACTTAGTCACACTTAATGTCTGACCATCCCTGCAGCTCATTAAGCTCTTTCCTGTCACAGGGTCTTTGCACATGCTGTTCTTTCTGCCTGAAATACCCTACCTCCTTAACTTCACATGGCTGGCTCTTCCTCATTCTTTCCAACCTGGTAGAAATGTCACCTTGTCTTAGCTCAAACCACCATAACAAAATACCATACACTGAGTGGCTTAAACAACAGAAATTCATTTTCTCACAGTTCTGGAGGCTAAATATAGAAGATCAAGGTGCCAGCATGGTCAATTTCTTTTCTTTTTTTTTTTTTTTTTTAAAGATTTTATTTATTTGTCAGAGAGAGAGAGGGAGAGAGAGTGAGCACAGGCATACAGAATGGCAGGCAGAGGCAGAGGGAGAAGCAGGCTCCCTGCCGAGCAAGGAGCCCAATGTGGGACTTGATCCCAGGACGCTGGGATCATGACCTGAGCCAAAGGTAGCTGCCTAACCAACTGAGCCACCCAGGCGTCCCCAGCATGGTCAATTTCTGATGAGAGCTCTCTTTCTGGCTTCTAGATTGCCACTTTCTTGCTCTGTCCTCACTTGGCAAGAAAAGAGAGAGGGAGTGGGAGAGAGGAGCAAGTTTCTAGATATCTCTTCTTATAATTCAGTTCATAGCACACATCTCAGAAAAGCCATTGTTGACCTTCTGATATAAGCCAGATTCCTTCCACAAACCTCCCTCCCACTCTTGCTGGGTAGTGTCCATTACTTTACCCTGTTCTTTTCCTTCATGGTAAAGCAGTAATAGTGGGTGACTCTATATTAATTAGTGTAGCAGTTTGTTCAAAGTCTGATCCCTCCCTAAGACCATAAATTTCCAGAAACTAGACTGTCATCTTCACACCTATATTCCTTACTCAGCACCTGGCACATACCAGATACTTGATTAATACCTGTCGGAAGAGTGAACAAATAATAAATTCACATTACTTCACTTTTTCACTAACTATGGGACGGGGTGGGGACAGGAAGGGAGGTAACATGCACTGAGGAGCAGTACAGCAAAGTCATTACCACATGTTGGCACTAGATAGCCTGAATTAAATACCAGCGCTGCTACTTACTGGTCATGTGACCTTGGGCAAATTACTTCTCTCTCTTGTGCCTCAGGTTATGTTCCTTAAGAGATGTCAACACATATTTGGATGATGAAAAGCAATTTGAAGGAGAGTAACAGGCTGAGCAGGGGTGAGGTGTGGAACTGAAAACAGGGGCAGAAGATGGATTATCTATAGAGGGAGCATTGAGACCCTTAGCACCCCCCCCCCCGCCATTGTTATGCTGCACAATCAGGTGACTAACCCTCTACTCTGCAAGAGGTTAAGGGTTTTTCTTTTGAGAAGTTAACCTGGAAGAACTCTGAGCAGCAGACACAGAAAGGGTCAGAGTGAGATACCAAATGGAAAGTGCGGTGTGGGGGCGTCCACAGACCCCTCCTCCAGCTCTGCTACCATAATCCTGACAGCTGGAAGTGTGCTCCCTAAGCAGGAGGTTGGAGGATTCTTTCTCAAGGCCCCAGAGAAAACACATGCTGGCACTGATATTTGGATGTTCCCCTGTATAAAAGCTCAGTTTTGGCCCAGTTCCCCTACTGTGAGGCTCACTAGTTGACAGGACCCCCATACTGATGTGTGCACATGTGCATGGACACACACACACACACACACATACACATACACAGGGCTGCCATTTACTTATTTAGTGCCTCACTCAAAGATCAACCTGTACGGGGCACCTGGGTGGCTCGGTCAGTTAAGCATCTGCCTTCAGCTCAGGGATTGGGCTGGGATGGACCCCTGCATCGGGCTCCCTGCTCAGCGGGGAGTGTGCTTCTCCCTCTGGTACTCCCCCTTCTCATGCTTTCTCTCTCTCTCTCTCTCTCTATCTCTCACTCTCTCTCAAATAAATAAAATATTTTTTAAAAAATCAACGTTTAGTCTCATATCACTAGATGTTTGAAGGAAGTCTCTAGGATAAAAGGGGGGGGTAAGCAAGCAAACAAATGTTTGAAGCAAATAGATAATGCAGAAAGCAGAAGAAAATACAAAGCAAAAATTATTAGTATCCTCAGAGAAACAAGAGAAGATATTGTATTCATGAAATAAGATGCAATAAATGCTATATAAAAAAGAAATAATAAAAGAAAAAGAAATGACACTGGGAAAATAAAATGTGAGAGCCAATATAAAATAAAAAAGTCAATAGAAAGGTTGAGAGGTAATGAAAAGGAAATTTCCCAGAGGATGTACCAAAAAGACAAAGAGATGGAAAATGGAAAAGATAAGAAAATTAAAGGATCAATCAAGAAGCCCAATATCTGACTGACAATTTTCTAGGGATTCCAGAGAAAGCAGAGGGGAGTTAATTATCAAAGAAATGAAGTGAGGATATTTCACACTGAAGGACATGAATCTTCGGAATGAGAGGGCCCAGTACAAATGAAAAAGAACCATCCTAAGGCATATCATCAGAAAATGCCAGAATACCAGGGATAAAGAGAAGATCCTAAAAGTTTTGGAGGTAGGGGGAACGGATTATATATACATCATGAATGGTTTTAGATAGCTCAGTGGCAGCACTGAAAGCTAGAAGATAAGGGAGCCATGCCTTCAAAATTCTGGTGGAAAATTATTTCCAACATACTATTCCATATATAGTCAAGGAAATTAGAAGTGAGCATAGAATAAAGACATTCTCAGACATGCAAAGATATAAAAATTTTGCTTCCTATGTGCCCTTCCTTAGGAAGTGACTAGAGGATGTGTTTCACCATAATGAGGGCATAGACCAAGAGAGAAAAGACTTGAAGCTGATTCTTCAACATAGTAGAACAGGTATGCAGGTGGCCTAGAAAGCAACCAGTCCCAAATTGAAAGGGAAGAGGAAGGCTTCAGGAGGTGAAGCACTAGGAAAACAAAGGGAGCTGATAGCCTCTGTGACTATGTGGAAAAGGCATTTTACAGATCTGCTAGAATGTTTGCAGAGATTTAGCAATGTGTACGTAGAACTAAGCAAATGAGGAAAAAAGGCAACTATTAACTCCAGGAAAAACAAAAATATGTACAGAAAATAAGTGTAATGATAGTATACCATTTGGTTCAGCAATGGACAATATAAAGTCATAAGAAGGTAAACTCTAAAAGAAAGACTGTATAACCCCCAAATTTATTTATTTATTTTTAAAGATTTTATTTATTTATTTGACAGAGATCACAAGTAGGCAGAGAGGGAGAGAGAGAGGGAGAAGCAGGCTCCCCGCTGAGCAGAGAGTCTGATGTGGGGCTCCATCCCAGGACCCTGAGATCATGACCGAGGCGAAGACAGAGGCTTTAACCCACTGAGCCACCCAGGCACCCCGAAACCCCAAATTTAATTTAAGAATTTGGCAGTTGCAATTAAACTTATGAAAGGATGGAGAAAGGAAGTGGAGCTGGGTAGTATAAGAGTTAATACTCATCTACTGTATTGGGGGTGTGTAGAAGACATTACTAATGTTCACTGATACCTGGTCCTTCTTGCTTCGGGGCACATAGAAGACTGTACTTCTTAACCCCTTGTAGTTGGGAGCAGGGCCATGGCCAGTCCAGTCCCTAAGCTTTAGGTGGAAATGCTGTGTTGCTTCTAGAAGGAAGCTGAGATGATCCTGCAGCTGTCTCTTCTCCCCCTGTGGTGATCAAGGAGGCCTTGGGTTAAGATGACAGAACCACAAGATTGAAATGGGGCTGGCATTGCCTCATGGGATATAGTCCCAGAGATGCTGCATGGACTCTGCAAGGATGAGAAAGAAACCTTTATAGTGTGAAACCACTGAGATTTTGGGCTAATTTGTTACTGCCATGTAGCCTGGCTTACCTGATACAAACTTCAACACGTACTGTGTGAAACTGATAAATTAGGAAAATTAAGAAATAGCCATAGAAACGTGTTATTTAGAATTATGGAGATGATCACCAGAAGAATAAAAATATTAAAAGTGGTGGTCTCTAGGGAGCAGGAAAGAGGAGTGAGTAACCTGTATTCATTATAACACTATATGACTTTTTTTTTTTTTACACAATATAATTGTATTACATTGGCAGAAATAACACTTTATAAAATCCTGTATGTGTGTGTGTGTGTGTGTTGAAAGGATTCCCACCAAGCCCTTACAGTGGCTGGCCATAGCAGGGAGGGCATGCTAGACTAGACATCTGAGGAACCATGGATGTGGCTGGGCATGGAAGGCCCTGTGGGAAAGGAGGCCACCCGGATGGATCGGCAGTCTGAGGAGTCTGATTTTCATCCAGATGGCGGTGGGGAGCCGTGGAAGAACTGGAAGCAGTAGAGTATCCGGAGCAAATGTACTTTTGTAGTGGGCCCCCTGACTTACCTGGATGATGAATTGTTGGGGAGAGAGGGGGCTGCGTGGTCTCCGTGAGAGCTGATGAGGCCCCCGGACTAAGACCTGGTTCTAACAAGTGTCTGTCAAGGGCCTGCCATTTTCCAGGCGCTATTGGTAAATCCCAGCCATTTAGCAGGGAACAAGAGGGACCGATCCCCCTGCCTTCGGGGATCATACATGAGCAAGAGAGACAAATGTGGAGGAAAAAAAGTAAAAGTCAGATGGTGGCTCATGCTGTAAAGAAAAATGCATCAACTTGAGACAGAGAGATGAGGGGGAGGGATACTCTACATAGGGTGGCCAGCTGTGGGCTCCCTGAGAAGGTGACATTTGAATAGAGCCCTGACTTAAGAGAAGGAACAAGCCATGCAAAATGTGGGGTTCTGGGCAGAAGGAATAGCGGCCCGGAGGACCTGAGGTGGGAGTAGGCTTGATATGCCAAGACACAGCAAAGAAGTCCATCGTGGGGGGGCGGGGGCGGGGCCCATCCATCAAGGGGAAAGTTCTGGGACCAATTCATGGAATAGGGAGAGAACCTCAGGGAGCCACTGGTGGGTTGAGAGCAGGAGAGCGGCCTGATTTGTCTGAGGAGGCCAGTAGGGCCAGGCTTGGCAGCCCTTTAGCTGGGGGTGTGGGGGGATGGGCTGGCTTTTTAGGAGGGAGCCTCTGGGGCTCTGCCCAGCCGTCAGTGCGGTGCCTCTCAGGCCGCCTGGACCAGCGACAGCAGCTTCATCACCCGCTTCCCAGCATCCCAGCCCCCTCTGGGAATTGAAGGATCCTCACAAATCAAAATAGCAGGCAAAGAACAGCCTCTAATTGTTCTGCGTAAAAGAAGCGAAATTAGACGAGTCAGCTGTGGGCTTGAGACCGCCTCCCACACAGCTGTGATCCCGCACCCCGCGGAAGACAGACTTCCCAAGACTTGAAATTCTGCTGTCGCCAAGCAAAACTTTTTGCTTCTCCAGCCCCAGGACAAATGACAGTTATTTGGGGAGGGAGTGGGACAGATGCTGGCCCTGGAGGACAATGCATGAATCCAAAAAAAAAAAAAAAAAAATCAGTCCCTTCGTGAAGGAGCAGCCCTAGCTTGGTGTGGATTCGTTCCGTCATTCAGAACACATAGAGGGCACTCGGTGTGCTATCATCAGCTCGCACGGGGGTCCAAGCCTGGGTGTGGTAGAACAGGGTTTCCAGAGCGGGGGAGGCATGCGGTGTGGTTCCACCCTGGGGGTAGAGTGGGGAAAGAGCACTGGTCCAGGAGTCAGGAGGTCTAAGTTCTTGCCTTGGCTCTGCCGCTGTGTGACCTTGGGTGAGTCATGTCACCACCTCCATGGGCTTCAGTTTTCCTGTCTTTTCTCTATGGGCTCTAGGCCACATAGTGCTTCTCAAACTTTAGAGCCTTTAAGAGTCATTTGGGGGTGGTGCTTGTTAAAGATGAAGATTTCCAGGGCGCCTGGATGGCTCTGTCAGTAGAGCATGTGACTTTTGATCTCGGGGTCATGAGTTCAAGCCCCATGTAGGTAAGATTTAGTAGGTCTGGGGTGGGGTCTACGAGTCTCCTATTCCAGGAATTCTGAAGAGAGTCCTTGGACCACACTTCCATAAAATCATTTTCCCTCAATCTCTCAGGGCTCCTCCTGCTCAGAAATTTGAGGAGTCACTCATGCAGCCCTTCTCTGGGTTTCTCACATCACTCTAGGGGCATGAAAGCAGTCCTTGTTCCCCCTTGATATACCTGTATGTTCCTGCGGTGATCACGCTGCACCGGGACAGTGTGTCTTCCAGGCTGTCCGCTGCCCAGCGCAGGCCGGGTACAGAGGGGGACCATGACAGACATTATGGCCCAGCAGGGGGCTAGTGTGGTGCAGGAGGCTGCAAAGCAGAGTCCGGCATGGAGGGGTGTTTCAGGTGGAGGGGGGCTCAGTTGCACACATCTGGCTTGGATACCTGGGCTCATGCCCTGGGTTGAATGTGAGTCCAGCTGCCTGGGGATGAGAAGGTCTGGATGGGACCACAGGAAGAACTGGGAGCCCTGGCCCTCCACAGAGGCCTCACCCAGTCTGCTAGGCAGAATCCCTTCCTCAGAGCTAGCCAGTCGTATTTCCCAAAGATCAGTGGCAGAAGCCAGAGGCTCAGGTCACTCTGGTCTAGTCCCCAGCTTCATCCTTCATAGATGAAGAATAGTAACTGTCATATACTGAGCACTTGCCAGGGCTTTGGGCTCAGGGCTAAGTAGATCATCCCGTTACATTTCACATCACCACCCCCCCCCTCTTTTTTTCTTTACAGTTATAGATACTGATGCTTAGAGAGTTCACATGACTGGCCCCTCGTCCCTCAGTCAATAACTAGGAGAAGCGGGGTTAGAACCTAGACCTGTTTTCCTCTGGAGCCCAGGTTTTTTGTTTGTTTTTTTTTTTAACCATGTTGTTTAGTACCCCTCAGAAGAGGAAGGGTTTTTCCTAAAATACCTTCTGCCAAAGTCAGCTACAGCCAGAGAAATCCTGTTGCATCTGTTATAGTGAAAAGAGGGTGATGTGGAGTCAGGTGGTTCCGGGTTCTAGTCCCACCTCTGCCCCTCACCTTTAGCATGACCTTGGGCAAATCATTTCTTCTCCCTGAATATTTTTTTTTAATTTTTATTTTATTTTTTATTTTTTAAAGATTTTATTTATTTATTTGATGGAGATCACAAGTAGGCAGAGAGGCAGGCAGAGAGAGAGGAGGAAGCACGCTCCTTGCTGAGCAGGGCTCAATCCCAGGATCGATCATGACCTGAGCCGAAGGCAGAGACTTTAACCCACTGAGCCACCCAGGTGCCCCCCACTCCCTGAATCTTAAGTGAAACTGAAATCTGTTGAATGGAAACAATTACACACATGCTTGTTTTGAAGGTACACTAAGATGAAGACAGCCACCAACATCTACATCTTCAACCTGGCCTTGGCGGATGCACTGGCCACCAGCACGTTGCCCTTCCAGAGTGCTAAGTACCTGATGGAGACATGGCCCTTTGGGGAGCTGCTCTGTAAGGCTGTGCTCTCCATCGACTACTACAACATGTTCACCAGCATCTTCACCCTCACCATGATGAGCGTCGACCGCTACATTGCCGTCTGTCACCCTGTCAAGGCCCTGGACTTCCGCACGCCTGCCAAGGCCAAGCTGATCAACATCTGCATCTGGGTCCTGGCCTCGGGTGTGGGTGTCCCCATCATGGTCATGGCTGTGACCCGCCCCCGGGGTGAGTGAGTGCGGAAGCTGTGGTACAGGCCACTGACTCCCCGGGTTCAGCATGGGGGGCCCCTGCGGGAGGTGTGCATTCCCGACCAGTGAGAGTGTGGGGAGTCAGCCAATGGAGTGTAAACAGTTGTTGTGAGGATGAATGATTCAGCAACGGGCAGATGGGTTGCTGGTCAAAGGAAATGTATGAATGGGGTTGTGGAGAGGCGGGCTGTGGGTATGCAGCCCCTGGCCAGGAGTGTGTGGAGATGACTGACTTAAAGGGAGATAGACAGAGGCCATTAGGGCGAGAGTGTCCCTGACCAGTGAGCCATGGAGGCCATAAGATCTGCGGTCTCAGCCCAAATGCCCTTCCACCCCAATGTGAAAACCACTGGCCCAGCTGACCAAGGCAAGGCCCTAGAGAATAGCCTGCAGAGAGTGACAGGTACGTGTCCTCAGAGTGTGAATGGTCACTAACATAGTAGCTGCGTGTGTCAGTCCGAGCAGCAGCTGTAACAAGCCATCTCCGGAGTTCAGTGCTGAACGGTACGGAGATTTATTCCTCACGTCACCATTGAACGTGAGCTGGAGGAGGAGCTCGATTCCCCAGTTCTTCAGGGAACCGGGCACCACGTGGTGGCTTTGGAATCCTCCCCTGCTGGCATCTGGCCAGCAGATGAGTACGGAGAAGAAGTGATGAGAGCATGGCCAGCCTTGAAATGTTATGGCCCATTGCTTCCTAGTGATGGCCGGTTACATTGTCCCAGCTTGACATAAGGAAGCGGGACAGGTCATCTAGCAGGGTGCCAGTGACACGGGCCATTGACCTCTCCGAGCCACACAGTATCATGGGGTGTTGAGAAGTTTAAAGGAGACTATATGTGTAAAATACTTAAGACAAGGGACTCCTACCTTTATTTGACCGTAAGAACTTCCAGAATCAGAGAGGTCAGGTGGTTTACTTAGGGTCACAAGCAGGCTTTTGGTGGAATTTGACCTACAACCCTCGACTCTGACCTATTGCCCTCACGCCTCTTACTCCTGTTGGCTGCTGAGGTGGAGGATTGCAGAGGGTCGGTGCTGTGGATGGAAGGGGAGTAGGCCTGGGGGGAGGCGTTTTGACCACCCTTAACCCCCGCAGAGGCAGAGCCCCAGGTGCCCTCACACAGCTGCCATGCAGTTGGTCTTGACTCAGCAGCTGGGCTCCATTCCTCGCTGTCAGCCTTCAGTTTATGGGCCATTAACTGCAGCCCTGCTGGGGGCCAGACCAGATGGGCCTCCTCACTGCACGCTCCATCCCCTGCACACACTCCCCAACTCAGCACTTGTTGGTTCTGTATGTAACTTGCTGTGTGACCTTGGAAAAATGCTGTTCCTCTCTGAACCTTGTTCTGCCATCTGCTTAACGAAGTCCTTGGACTCAGTCAGCCCTGAGGGTCCTGCCATCCTGCTGTCCGGAGGACCCACTGTGAGGATCCCCAGTACCCTTCCTACAACTCTCAGGCACCAAGTTCACTGCCTGGCTCCTCAAAACCCAAGGTTCTAAGAGAACTTGGGAGTTCCCCAGGTCAGTTTCAGGCCTGTGTCTGAATCCAGAAACATCCCTAAGGTGCTCGTCCAGCCTACACCCACACTCCAGGAACAGGGAGCTCATTCCATGCTGGGTGCGCCTCTGGACAAATTCTGCAGTCAGAAAGTTCTTCTTGCCATTAAGCTGGGCTTTGTCTCCCTGGCTCTAGCCCTGACTTCTGGACTCCTAAATGTATCTCCCCCCCCTCTCCTGTGAGTGCACCAAGAGCTTGAACCCCCTCACCCCCCGCTGTGCTAAATGTTTCACATGCCTGAGCCCGTGGAATCCTCACAACCCTGTGAGGTTTAGATACTCTTATTAGTTCCACTTTATGGAAGTTCTCCTGGAGGCTGAACTGTTTGCCCAGGGTCACACCATACAGCTGGTAGGGCCCAAGTTCTGCCCTTAACTCATCATACTCTCTAGATCTGTCTGAGCAGTGTTGTCCTCACTGGAGCTAATCTGGAAATGAGTAGGATGTTTTGAGGCCTCATAATGACTGGCATTTGGTGGGTTTGGGCTAAATTATATCATTACTGTGGTCCATGGATGTAGAGGCTGCTAAAGGGATCGGAAGAAAATATAGAAAGGAGACCTCCTAGATTACAGCCAATCCCTCTGGGGTCTTTAAGGATGAGTAGGAGTTCACCAAGTACGGAAGTGTAGGAGGACATTCCGGGCAGAAGAATCACCCTGAACAAAGGCCAAGAGGTGTGGGACTTGACCGAGCCAAGAAGGGTAGCGAGCAGGCGGGGTCGCTTCTGCCCCCGCGCCCCTCACCTGCTGTCTTTCCTTGCTTCCCCCGCAGACGGGGCTGTAGTGTGCATGCTCCAGTTCCCCAGCCCCAGCTGGTACTGGGATACCGTGACCAAGATCTGCGTGTTCCTCTTCGCCTTCGTCGTGCCCATCCTCATCATCACCGTGTGCTACGGCCTGATGCTGCTGCGCCTGCGCAGTGTGCGCCTGCTGTCGGGCTCCAAGGAGAAGGACCGCAGCCTGCGGCGCATCACGCGCATGGTGCTGGTGGTGGTGGGCGCCTTCGTGGTGTGCTGGGCGCCCATCCACATCTTCGTCATCGTCTGGACGCTGGTGGACATCGACCGCCGCGACCCGCTGGTGGTGGCCGCGCTGCACCTGTGCATCGCGCTCGGCTACGCCAACAGCAGCCTCAACCCCGTGCTCTACGCCTTCCTCGACGAGAACTTCAAGCGCTGTTTCCGCCAGCTCTGCCGCACGCCCTGCGGCCGACCGGAGCCCGGCAGCTTCAGCCGCGCCCGCGAGACCACGGCCCGTGAACGGGTCACCGCCTGCACCCCGTCCGACGGTCCCGGCGGGGGCGCCGCCGCCTAAACCGCGCCGGCCCGGCCCGCCTAGCGCCCCTCCGGGGTGACCTGGCCGGCACCCGGGGCCCGCAGGGGGCGGGGCCGCGACGCGGAGTGGGGCCGAAGGCGCCCCTGTTTTGGAGAACCGGGTCGAGCGGGAGCCTGGCTGGGGCCGAGAGGCGGGGCCCCTGCGGAGGGGCGGGCCTCCGGGCTGGGGCGGGTCTGGGGGCGGGGCCTTTGGGCGGCTGGCGCGGTCGGCGGTTTGGGGTCGGGTGCCGGAAGCTAGCTAGCGACTCTAGGGAAGTGGGGCCTGTGGCTCTGGGACCAGACCGCTAGACGGAACCTCTGCGGCGGGCCAGCCTCAACCTTGGGACAGCCTCGGGTACTAGCCAGAGCCGGCCTTGCTGGCCTGGGACCTGAAAAAGCCAAGGACCCAGGACTCAGGGGGCCTTGGTGGAGACCTAGGCTTGAGAACAGGGCTGCAAGACTGGGTCTCTCTCTGGTGGGGGGGGGTCCTCTTTTGGGGGCGAGAGGGAGGGACAGGTCAGCCAAGCGGCGACAGCTCAAGACTGGGCCACGAGGTAGGCTAGCGCCGCGAGATAGGCTGTGTGCAGGGGATGGCGGCCTAAACCTTGGGGTAGAGTCCCAGCCCTGAGTTGTAGCCAGAGGCGGGGTTGCTGAGGTCCAGGTCCAACTGGACTGTCGTCATAAATAGAAAATAAAATCGAGAGGGAGAGAGAAACAGTATGCCTTTTCTGTCCTTGACAGTCGTTTTCTTGGAATGGCCTCAGCATGGATGTCGTGTTTCCCGCACTTTATGCCAGTGGGGCTTGGGACAGGACAGTGGAGCAGGGCCAGCACCTTCAGGCTAGGATAGCAGGACAGGCCCTCAGCTGGGGTAGGATCCCCAGCTCCGGGTTCTATAGGGCTCAGAAGGAGGAGGGAGGTCTGGCAGCTCCAAAACCAGAGCTGCCAGGTGGCCTCTGTGCCAAGGGTTGGGGGCTGGGCAGAGGCAGAGGCGAGGCTGGGGAACTTCTTTGTAGACAGTAGGTCCTCAAGCTGGGGGGCAGACGCTTTTGGGGGTCCCCAGGGGCCTGACTTCTCTGTCCAGGTGCTGGAGGACAAAAGACAATGCTAGCAAGAGCCCCATGCATGGTAAGTGGCAAATGGGACTGGGTGGGGGCATCTGAAGGACCAGTGTGGACTTTTCTTCCTGCCCATCTTGGGTCTCTAAGAAGAACCTCCAGGAGATCCTCCTCCTTCTCCCAACACCTGGACGTGTCCAGTGTGTCCAGTGTTTACAGGCAGCTGGAACGGCCCACACAGGAGCCTGTCTCTGAAGGAACTGGGAGGAAGAAGGCTTTCCTAACTGATAGGAGTTTTTCTCTTCATATGTTTGGCATTTTATTCAGGCACTCCCAGATCTTTGCTCTCCTATCAGGGTCTGTCCTTGTTCCCTGTGCCTCCCCCATGCTTCACCTCCTCTCCCCGCCCCCTCCCCACCACAGACACTGCCTCAGTCCCACACCCCTGACTCCCTATTGAAGCAGTGAGCTGACATCCTTGTAGAAACAAATTAATTTTCTTCCCTTTTTGGGACAGATGGTGAGAAACTGACGTCTTTGTCTCAAACCACAAAAAAAAAAAAAAAAAAAAAAAAAAAAAAGATACCTCTTCTCCCTTTGACAGTCATTTCCTTGGAACAAAAGCCTTTCTCTTGTCTGGGAGACTGTCACTCCAGCAGGGGCTGATCTAGCGTTCAGGAGGTTGAGGGCTTAGGCACCAGGATGGGTGCTGGGCACATTAGGGATAGGGATACCCTTAGTAGACAAAGCACAGCTCCCCTCTTGGGGTGTGGACCCCAGAAAACCCCAGACCTGGGAATTTGCTTCCTCCAGGCAATGGCTTCAGTAGCACTTTGGAAGATGTAGGGCAGTGCCCAGTGCCCCTGGAGACTTCTGTGTCTGAATGGGAGGGGGGTGTATCAGCAAGGCAGGGGACCCTCCTGGACACTCCTCTTCATGTGGGACCCCCTGTCTTGGGGAGATGTCAGAGATCGGGGACAATTTAGGGACTAGGGAAGACTTCTGAAGAAGTTGACATTGGATCCAGGCCTGTTGATTCTCTCTGCAAGGACTCTGTCCCCTTCAACTCTCCCTCCCTGGATCTGCGCCTGCCGTCTCCCATGGCTATAACAAATCTGACTGGTTTTTACTACTTCTCATACATAAATGTGTCCCAGGGTCCACAGAGGCTGGGTCCAAACCACGTGCATTTAAGGTAAAGTGAATTTGTACCAAAATCAACTTGATGCCAGGCTGTGCACCCTAGGGACTGGGACTCGGAAATAAGTCAGATACAGCCCGGCCCTCAGAAAGTTCATGCCCAGGCTGGGAGACAAGGTGTCCGCAGAGCATCATCTGTGTGTGATGTGTGCAATGAAAGGAAGCCCCTGGGAGGGTGTCTTGGGGAAGTGTGTTTTCTAGCTTTTTACTAAGACACATCCATAGAAATTCTAGAAGGGGTGGAAAAGAGAGGGGCTTAAAGGATATGTAGGGGTTGGCCACCAAGAAGAGGGAACAGTGTGTGCAAGAGCATGGAAATGTTGAGGTGCTTGGCAAACCCGAAAAAAGCTGTCCACATCTGGAGTTTGGGGCTTAACTGAGAGCAATTTTGAGTGTCAGGCTCTGTGCTAAGCGCTTTGTGCACATCGTCCCTTCGAGCCTCGTGAGAGCCCAGGGGAGGTACTGGTACCCTTATTTTAGACCACAGGCTCAGAGATCAAGTCACTGACCCCTAAGTCACAGAGCCTATGGTGGCAGCAGAACTCAGGTCAGTAGGACTTCAGGGTCTGAGTTCCTGGTAAATTCCAGGGATCATTGATACAGAAGAGCCTTAATTGCTGGAACTCTGGAATGAGGATTTTTGAAGATTTAAAACCAGGAAAAATCTGAAGGAAAAGGGCAATTTTGCATGAACTTTTGTTCCTCCTGTAGCTCTCCAAACCTTCACATTTCAAAATGTACTGTGTGTGATACATTTTAAAGCTCCAAATTGACAGTGTAATTCTAGATCATCACAGGGCTCTCAAAACCGTGAAGTAGGTTCTGATTCCACACACCCCCCTCCCCGTTTCCACTCCTCTCTCTTCAGGGCAAGCTTTTGCCTCCAGTTTCAAAATGTCCTACAATTTCCTGTCTTTTCTTGTGGTGACAGAAGTAGCGGTGAAAGCTGGAGTCAAGATTTGGGTTTCCCTCACTGTGCCTCAGTTTCCTCATCTGTAGAACGGACTTCCTTCATGGGCTTGCTGTGAGGACTTAATGAGTTCATTTACAGATAGGGTCCAGATCATAGGTCAGCTCTCAGCACATGGCAAATAGCTGTCATTAGGAGGTCTGCTGCAGCACGAGGTCAGAACTGGAGACCCAGAGGGAAAAGCAGATGAACTTTCAGGGGCAGCAATACAGAGAGAAGAGCCCGGGGACCCAGCCTGAGGATCCCCCTGCTTTCTAGGCTCAGGAGTCACAGCGCAGAGAGTGAGATGCTGCTGAAGAAGCAGAGGAGGTTGGGGAGAATGTGCTGCCATAGAAACTGGAGGAGGAGGGCGTTCCCAGCGGGGAGGGAGTGATGGATAATGTCAAGTGTCATATAAGAGAGGTTGGTGGTGGGGAGGGCAGGAGGGTGATGAGAATAAAACAGAGCCTTCAAGTTCAGTTTCCTACATGGCTTGGAAAACCCCAAATCTGGATTCAAATCTCAGCACTGAAGCTAACCAGCGGTGTGACCTAGGCAAGGGGGTTGCCCTCTCTGAGCTTTGCTTTTCTGTTAGATCTAAGACAAGGGAATGGGTCAGTCTCTGAGGTTTCATCTCTGATAAGTGTCCTGATTTTGCTGGGTTCTTGGCTGCTTGCTAGCAGTGGGATCTCAGGCCGGTCATTTCACCTCCAAGGGTCCCATCTGAAGGCTAGAGATATGGCAATTGAGGTTCCTACCAAAGTGCCTGACACCTAGTAGGCCAGGGAATACAGAATTATTCTGTGACGATAGTGGGGAGCTAAGGAGACCTGCTTAGCTTGGAATTTGAAATGTTCCTCAAGGTGGAGAAAGCCACTACTGTCTGGAGAGAACTTGGAGGGGCCACAGTCCAGGCTAGTCCCCTACTAGACCTCTGCCCAAAGGCCAGCCCATCTATTTTCAATGGCAGAGCCTCAGCTGGCCTCTGGCTGCCTTCTCCCACTGGACCTACTACAGATCCAGGCTGGGAACCAGCTCAGAGGCTTCAGAGCCCCTAGGAAGTAACGCTCCCCCTACTCCCAAGGTCATGGTCCCGGCACTCACACGCGAAACACTATACACAACTTTCTCTTCTCATTTATGTATTTATTTATTCTCCTTCACTTCATTCCTGGGCACTGAGCACACAGTGCGGACAGCTCCAGGGAGGGAGCCCAGCTCCGAGTTTACAGATGCTGGGAGACCAGAGGAGACTGGGGTGAGGATCTAGCAGCAGGTGGCTGGGGAGATCAGAATGGGGCCCTGAGGGGCTGCGGAGAGGCATCGCTTATCCTGACCTGGTCAAGCGCTAGAGCTGGGGGTTGCCCAGGTTCCAGCCCCATCCCTGGCGCTGGCCATGAGCCCCACTGTGGTAATACTTGTATGTGGTACACAGCACCCCCCTTTGTTCTAAGCACTTTACATGGTAATTTACTTAATCTTTGCAGCATGACTCTGAGGCAGGCACTATTAGAATTATTACCACTACTTTATGGATGAGGAACCCGAGGCTCAGGGGAATGGCCTGTCCAAGACCACAGAGCGTGTCCATGGCTGGGCCAGCTAGGATCATGTCTTAGATCTGTCAAGTCCACTTCCTCTGCTCTTCTCCTCCTGCCTCCCACGAGGAAACTGATGGCATAGAGGGCACCAGGGAGACTCCTGTGTCCAGCTCATAGTCCGGGACTGAGCCTTCCTGGTGCTGGGTTCTATGCCTCATCATCTTGGCGTCAGACACCTCCCAAGGAATCGCTGTGACCTTAGCGGGGCCCTCTCCCCATCCATTCCCTCCCTCCCTTGGAAGCCTTGCTTGTTCTATAATTTTTCATCTGCCTGCTAGGACTGTGCTGTATGACCTTGGGCCAGTCACTTCACTCTGGGAGCCCCTTTTCTCAGTCATGGAGGACAACAATCACAAGAAGTTGTGAAGATTTACAAAAAGGCTTGTCTGTTTGGTGTCACAAATGTTCTCAGCAAATGGCACTACGGCTGGCCCACAGTCGTCATTCAACCAAGTGGATGATGAAGTGCCTGGTGCAGAGTAAATGGCTGAAATGTGGAGCTTTTAATGCGATTGGGCCTTTTAGGTTATACCCGCTCTGACCCACATCTCTTAATACTGTAGGCGGGTCAGGAGCAAGGACTTTGTTTCATAACCATCTCCTTGAGTTTCAGAAGATGGGACAGTGTACCCTGGAAAAGGCATTTTCAAGAGGACATCTTCTCTGCAAGTACTTTATACATAGCTGTCCCCTTTTGTCCTCACCAAGCCTTGCCCTTCCAGGCACCCAAGAGAGGGGCCCAGTCTGGGAGGAAAGGAAGATCCCTGGGTGGCACTGGCCTGGGCCTTCTGGCCAGAAACTTTGGGTCATGGGGGTGGAGTCCCTTGGTAGGTGGTGATGCAGGTAACATCCACCTGCTGGAGCTCACCTTCCAGAATCTCCTCTTGGAATAAATCCCAAGCTAGGAGATGGAATATGGGCTTGACTCTGTCCTTCACTTCATTGCTGTGTGACTTTGGGCAGGTCTCTGTCCCTCTATGGGCTGCTGCCCAATGGAGGGACAGAGGTAGGGGTTGATGGGTTCCAAGGGCTTTGCCATCCTGGGAGAGAACAGAGATCTTTCCCGCATGTTCCTTGATCCCAGCAACAGACATCTCCGGTAAGATGCACTGGGCATTTGCCCAGAGGCAGAGAAAAGGGTGCCTAGGGGTCTGGTATTTGTAATTGGAGCTGCCCTACTTTTGGGATGAGGTTGGCAAGCATGTCAAAACAAAGCTTGACTCAAACACCTGATTTTTTGCCTATCTCAGGTCCCATCTTGGTACAAAGGACCAAACTTCTGTTTTCCCAATAAAGAAAAACACTATTCTCGGTGTCCACATCTCTGGCTGTTTCTTTTGCTTATTTCTGTGGTCTCCTCATGGTGGGGGGCTAGTCTGGGGCGTGATACAGACCTGCCTGCTCTCACTGGGTGGGTAGACTAGCTCTACCTTTGGGACTGTCTCAGAGGGAGAGGCAACACTGTCGTTAAGAACCCTATCTGGGGGTTCCTGGCTGGCTCAGTCTGTAGAGCCTGTGATTCTTGATCTCAGGGCTATAAATTTGAGGCCCACATTGGGTGTAGAGATTACTTAAAAAATAAAATCTTAAAAAACAAACCCATCTGATGGGAGGCATACTCAAGGCAGTTGTAACCACTTCTTAGAGCATGCCCCAAACCAAAGCTGGCTTCTAGAAGCCCCCACACCCCTAATCTCCCAAATTGGCTCCTCCTTCTCTGTGGCCCACCCCCAATATCAGTCCCTTGTCCTCCAGAACCCTGCCCACCCCATGTACCTATTGGGGCTTTCACTAACTCCCCCTCCTTTTCCCTCCACCTTACTCCCACCTCTGTTCCATGCTCCTGCCCCACAGTGACCCTTCTTTTGGCGACAGAAGCCCTAAACCTTCTCTGGGAACATTCAGGGAAGCCCTGGGTGTGGGGATGGATGTCCCAAGAGACCTCCACCCCCCTCTGTGCACCCTTCCTCAGTGGTTGCTGGTCCTCATGATTCATAAGTAATTCTCAGGAAGGAAAGTTCCTGACCCAGGATCTGTCTTCCCAGTAGGTGTGACCAGGTCTTTCAGAGAGCTCCAGGGCCTGGAGCTGCTCCTCCCCTTCTGAAGCAACCCCCCTTCAGAGACTCTTAGCCTCTTTCTGCCCCTGCGGCTGCCCATCCTGGGACCTGCTGTGGGCAGGTACTGAGCACCAATTTGGGTGGGCTGCCCTCACCTGGACTGGGATCCCAGCCCCCCTCAGCTGCAGACTGATTGGGTGGGGTTGGGGGCAGGGGGCCTGACTGCCCAGGGTGGGGAGGGGGCTTAACCACCTGGCCTCACCTTCCTCACAGGGGGGGCGGGGGGGTTGCTCAGGTGAAGACTTCCCAGAGGTCTGGCAGCTCTGCCCAGAGCTTACTCCCCCTGAGGCTGGGAAGAACAGCCCTGAAGGGTGTGTGTGTGTGTGTGTGTGTGTGTGAGAGAGAGAGAGAGAGAGAGAGATTGCACAGCATGTGTGAGAGCACCTTGGTGTATATGGAAGTGTGCACGGTGGAGATTTTCATTCACCTTTGTGTCTGCCTTGAAGAAAAACATATCTGCTTGACCACTGCGGGCATCCCTTTCTCTTCTGTAAAATCTTGTGATTATTATAGCTAACTTACCAGGACTCTTCTGAGGACCCAGTGAGGCAACAGCTGTACATGGTAAGCAGGACACAGTATTAGTGATGGGGAACACAGTCTGCCTTTAACCTTCGATAGCTCCCAGTTGCTTGGAAAATCCAGAGGACCTCTCATGCCCCTTCCCAATGGAGGATTCTAGGAATCTAAGTTCAATCTTGTCTGCCTGCAACCTCCAAATTCCCTCAGAGGGAGACAAGGCTGCACTTCGGGAAGAGGACTGCTGAGGCCTGGCCCAAGGATGGGCAGTTCTCAGAGAAGTACAGCAGGCAGGACAGACAGCAGTCATGTGCCAACTCTGTTACCTTTCCAGGTCAGCTCCATTCCCTCTGCCTCCAGGAAGCCTTCTCTCATTGCTCTGTTCTGATCCTTTGCCCTGTTTAGACCTCCCACAACTGCTATCTGGGCACCCACAAGCAGGCTGCTGGGCTCCCACAGCCTCGTCAGACATATGGGAACCCTGTCATTCCCCAAAGGGAGAGAAAAGGCCCCTGAAAAGGAACACAGGTGTTTCCCCCCAATAATGTCTACAGTTATTACAGAATACTCATTATAAAAACTGAGAAACCTGGTAAGTTTGGAAAGAACAGGTAAAAACATCACCCATTGTTCCTCATTCTATTGACTTGTGAATGTTCTTCCTCACCCAGGGGAAGCCCTGGGCAGGGGGTGGGGGCCACAGGTGACCCCAGAGCTCTCTGAAATGGCATATGCACTGTGTGTCACCTTGCACACACCGGATGTTCCAGGAATCCAGGACCAAAAAGTTAAGAGAGGTTTCCTTGAGTGGGGGGGTCCATGCATACAACACAGTCACATGCAAATAGACCCACAGACCTGGAGGCCACACATATACACCAGACTGCACAGACATCCTCCTCGCACACACACTTCCTTATACACACACCTCCTACCGAGGCACACACTCATTTATACACCCATGTTCGCAAACGTGAGACAGCCAAACGGCTCGTCCTGGGAGAAACCTCTGTAAAGTGGCAGGACAGGCTCATTTCACAGACGCTACTGCCACCTACTGTCCATTCCTTGCACCAGCACCCTTACTCACTTTTCCTGGACTGCGGTGGTCGGGGGCGGAGGTTCATCCACCACTCCCGGCTCCCTCCATCTCCTCGGAAGCTGTGGACTGGAACTGGTTCCTGAAAGACGCCCTTGAACGAGGGAGGCATTCTGTTGGAAGACACTAGGTGAGTGTGGGCTGGGCGGGGAACGATCAGTGACCGCCCTTTATGTGTCAGGCTCTGCTGTCCTTGACCACTGTCACCTCTTTTCTCAATCCCACGTGCTTTATGCAGCACCCTGGCACATGCGAAATCATAACAACTATTACAAGTGAATAAATCAAGACATGAAGGTTTTGGTCCCCCGCAACCCTGCCAGGGGAGGTTGTTTAATGTAAGGTTTGTTTGTTTGTTTGTTTGTTTTTAAACATTTTATTTATTTATTTGACAGAGAGGCAGGTAGAGAGAGAGGGGGAAGCAGGCTCCCTGCCGAGCAGAGAGCCCAATGCGGGGCTTGATCCCAGGATCCTGAGATCATGACCCCAGCCGAAGACAGAGGCTTAACCCACTGAGCCACCCAGATGCCCCTAATGTAAGGTATTTTTAACATATCTTGAGATGGAGGCTCAGGGCAAATGACTTGCCCAAAGTCACACAATAGCTTCCTCTGTTGTTCTGAAGAGAAAGAAAAGGAAGATACAGCAAAGCTGAAAAACTTTACTAAGCTGGAGAGGTCCAGCTCAGATCTCATCTCTAGAGGACCAGGAGAAGTGCCCAGAGGTGGATGAAGTCTACCTGGAGAGATGGTTTCTCTGCTTAGGAAGGTTCCCCTACCCTGAACTTTGGCTTCAAATTCATTCCTTCAGCTAGTATTTATTCACAGTGTGGCAGGCTCTGGGCTCAGACTGAGGACGAGCAGTGCACAAGCAGAGGAAAGTCTAGTCTCTGCCCTCATTCCAATGTTGCAGCTCCAAAAGGGCCCCTTCCTTGCTCTCTTACTCCCAGGGCCCCTTCTCTTTGCCAGCTGTGCTGAGTGGATGGGAATCCAGAGTGACAGCAGGGGATGTGAGTCGGGGAGGGAAGGGATGATTCCCACCCTAACTGTCCAGTATTGAGATGGAGCAAAGAAAGCCTTGAACCTACAGTCAGGCAGACCTACATCTGAATCGGCCATGAACTTGTTTTGTGACCTCAGTCAAATCTCTTACTCTTGGGCTTCGGTTAAAGCAAAGAGCTTGAACATCAACAGTTTCTCCAACTCGTGGTTTCTTAGAAGGGCTGGTGGAGGCCAAACAGGGGAAGGCTGTGGGGGAGGCCAAGCAGAGGGCACCCCACACATGCCCTCATGCCCACTGCTTTACTCAGAAGAGCACTGCTTCCCTCTGTTTCCCTCCTTGGGCTTCTGTGGTTAAGTGAGTCTGACAATCACTTGGACTAGTTGATCTCCAAGTTATTGTTAGGTCTAAAAGGCTTTTTTTTTTTTTTGGTAAATATTTTATTTATTTATTTGACAGACAGAGAGAGAGATCACAAGTAGGCAGAGAGGCAGGCAGAGAGAGCTAGGGGGAAGCAGGCTCCCCACAAAGCAGAGAGCCTGATACAGGGCTCGATCCCAGGACCCTGAGATCATGACCTGAGCTGAAGGCAGAGGCTTAACCCACTGAGCCACCCAGGTGCCCCAGGCCTAAAAGTTTTAAGACTCGGTCCGGATCTTACTTGATCCCCAGCTGATGAGCTAGAGGAGAGCTGGGACTGGGTCTGAGTCCTCTCGCTGTCTTCCCACCCCCATCCTGCAGGCCTGGCTACAAGAGGAGGGGCTCAGGATGTGTCCACCTGGTGACCACATGTGGGTGACATCAGACTGATAGCACAGCAGGGACTCAGCCAACAGCGTGGTACTGACCACACACAGGGCTGGCACTGCCCAGGAAGGTAAGGGCAGACAGGGAAGGCTGCCTGGGGGCGGTGTAGGGGTGGGAGGGAGGCATGAACCCAGATCCTACACCAGCTTCTGAATCCCCAAATCTCCCATAGGGGACCTCAAACCAGACTCACTGGGAGGCTTAGACATCAGTCAAGACTTCACATAGGCCCTAGAAGGATCCTGACTTTGGGTTCACAGGGTCATATATTTCTGTAAAATTTGCAAATGTCAAATATATTAATTTGCATTGGCTGAGATCTTCCCACTCTGACTTCCTTTCCTTCCCACTCATACCCTATAGCTTTGAATGGCTACAGGCATTTTCTATTCTTAATCCTTCATTCTTCTCCACACCCCCACCCAAGTAAGCTCCATGCCCTACATGGACCTTGAACTCACAACCCTGAGATCAAGAGTTGCATGCTCTACTGACCGAGCCAGCCAGGTGCCCTTTCACTCTTTTTGTTAAAGAGGCCCCCAGATAAGCTTTAGGCCCCACAAGCCTGAATCTACCAGGATCCTCTGTTTTCTCTGTTTCAAAGATAGATAAAGGCTGTGAAAGGTCTCCATAGGAGTAAAAATGACCTCCCTGAGTCCTGAAGGCACTGAGAATTGAGAAGCAAGGAGGAGTGACTTGCCTAGGGTCTCAGGATCCAGGACGGATCCACCTGAGCGCCCAGCCCCCCTTTCACTAACTCCCTGCTGACCCCGTGATGCCCAGAGCAGCTGCCCCCTCTGGAAGCCCAGAGAGCTGGGCTCTGTGCCTCTGCCCCAGTGGCTCTAGGACCACGAGGGGGCAGCAGACACCGTGCTTCCTTCTCCCTGGAGGCCTGTCCGACACAGCTCCCGGCCCCTCAGAGCCAGAATCTCAGTGGGTCCCAAACACCTCCTTTAGCTCTTTCCTGCCATCTCAGGAAACAGGCAGTTCTGGCCTCGCCACTTATTGGCTGTGTACTCGTGAGCGAACACTTTGCCTCTCCAAGCTTTGTTTGACTCGACCATATAATAGGGATATCTTGTGGGTACAGGTTAGTAAAGCTCCTAGCAGATACATAATAAGCGAAGCATTAGCAACCACAGCTGGTTCAATGGGGGCTTCTGGAGATGGAGCCTTCTCTCCCGGCGGGAGTGGCCCCCTCCCCACACTTGAGCAAACCCAGAAGAACTCATAGGCAGCAGGGCCTTCCAGAGCCCTTATGTGTTCATTGGTGGGCACGCTCTGCGTCCATGCCTCGGTCCCTCCCTGGACCAGGGCATCAGACGGCATTCCCTCCATCCTTCTCTTGGAAGGGGATCTCTGCAGCCTCGTGTCCACCTTGATGTCACCCTGGGGCTCTGCCTCTGGCCCAGGCTTCAGATGGATTGTCCTGGGGGTCCTTGAGCCAAGGACTGCCAATTCTCCTTCTCTTCTCAGCTTCCCCCCATCAAAGGATTGCCACACCCAGCCAGGACATGGCTATCTTTACCTTCAAGACCTCCTGGCTGTCCCCAAGTCTGCCACCCCCCCCCCCATATGCCCCCATCTAAATATGGCATTCACTCTGGGCCAAATATACCAAACCAGCTTTTGTTCCCAGGGTACAACTTCACCATCCAGGCCCTGATGCAGGCTGTTCCTCCACCTGGAACACCCTCTTCCATTTCCACCTAGTAAACTCACCCTTAAAAGTCTAGCTGGTAGGCCACCTCCTCCAGGCAGCTTTCTCTAATCCCACAGTTGGGACCCTTTCTCCTCTCTGGGCTCGGGGTATACTGTTTCTTTAAGGCCTTTCTCATAGGAGGCCACAGATCACACCAGGACCGTCCATTATGTCCGGAGAATAACTCTGTTTACAAATGGCTTTCCCTTTTTGTGTCTTGGAGTCAGGAAAGCAGGCAGAGTTGTGCCATTACCTCATTTGACTGACACGGAGACAGGCTAGGAGAGAAATAGGACTGGCAGGTTCCACGCCCTGCCTTGCCCTGCCTTACTGAAACCGGCCGCAGATCCCAGCCACACCCCCTGGTTCAAGCCTGAGCTTGTGTCTCCACCATTCCATGAGGCCTGGTCTTGTGACTCTCCCCCCCGCTTTTTTTTTTTTTAAGATTTTATTTATTTATTTGAGAGAGAGACAGTGAGAGAGAACATGAGCGAGGAGAAGGTCAGAGGGAGAAGCAGACTTCCCATGGAGCTGGGAGCCCGATGTGGGACTCGATTCTGGGACTCCAGGATCATGACCTGAGCTGAATGCAGTTGTCCAACCAACTGAGCCACCCAGGCACCCTCTCTTCCCCTTTTATTATTTTTTTTATTTTTATAAAGAATTTTTTAAAGATTTTATTTATTTATCAGAGAGCGAGCACAGGCAGACAGAATGGCAGGCAGAGGCAGAGGGAGAAGCAGGCTCCCCGCCGAGCAAGGAGCCCGATGTGGGACTCGATCCCAGGACGCTGGGATCATGACCTGAGCCGAAGGCAGCTGCTTAACCAACTGAGCCACCCAGGCATCCCCTCTTCCCCGTTTAGACAGAGCAGTGTATTGGCCTGTTTCTAAGAAGGTGCTCAGTAAAGTTTTGAAGTAACAGATGCTCCCACATTGGCCCTGGCCCCTCGCCCTAGCCCCCAGCCCATCCCCCTGCCTCTTTTTATCACCCAACTCAAGACCCAATCACCCAATCCAAGCTGGTGGCCCTGTTCAGGCGCTGGCAGGATAAGGAGTTGGCCGGAGGCCCAGGAAACTCAGAGGAGGAGGGGGCACATAAACAGGTTCCTTCCCCTGCCCCAGAAGCTTATCAGCGTCCCACAGGCTCCAGGCAAACTGGGTGCTCAGCTTAGGGAGGTGATCTGCCCTCTGTCTGTCACCTTCATGGCTTCCATTGCTCTTCAGCTGCATGACCTTGGGTTGTCACTTCCATTCTCTTAGGTCTCAGACCCTCTTTAGAACTCTCTTGGCCGTAAGGATTCAGCGAGGTCAAATGAGAATAAAATAACAGCAATCACCAAATGCAAGTCATCCTTTCCAGAGGTCTCCCCCACGGGTAGCTGCTCAGGTAACAAACTACTACCTACAGTCTGAGAAGGGTGGGGGAGTGGGGTTGGGGGGTGGGGGTGGTGCTGAAGTCCAGGCAGTGACAGCACCCAACTCTCTTCTCCCCACCCCCCAGGCCAGTGACTGACAAGGCCAGGTTCACCCACATAAGTGCAGAAGTCACCTCAACAAGAAACACAAGAGACTGCCCAGGCAGAGAGGCCCCTGGAGCCAGACAGAGCTCTCTAGATCCCCAGGGCCTGGGGATTGGGGAGGGGGCGTGGGCAGAGAAGGGGGGAACGTGTATATAAGACACAAAGAGAGAGGGTCACACAGAGTCACGCCCTTTATGCAAACTCACCAACAGGGGCACACCAAGACACGGATGCACACCCGACCCCCCCCCCCCACGCAAACACACAGCGAAGAGTCACACACAAAATCAAGATCACAAACACAACCCCACAGGTACTCCGCATGCACAAACTAAAAAACCGGAGCCCTCCCCGGCCACCCCAACACACACATTCACCGACACACATACACACACACACACACACACACACACTTATCAGGCCGGGGCAGGCGCGGGTGCTGCTGAGTCACCCGCAAGGCAGCTCGGCCCTGGAAGCTGGAGCTGCGAGCCCTCCCCGATCGGGGAGGGGCGGGGCTTACGGCCCGGCTTCGCCGGAGCCTCCAGTAACTCCGCGGGGATTCTCCTCGCCCCGCCCCCTTGACAGGGGCGGAGCGTCAGAGCGGCGGGAGGGAGAGAGGAAACCTCTTTGCAGTCACTGAGTCTTGGCATTCACAGTCTGCTTTCTCCTGGGTTGCCTGAATACATGTGGGAGCAATTAAAAAATAACACTGGATGCATTACTGGGTATTTGCATATGTATTTTCATTCTCTCATTTAATTTTCGCAACAGCTCTATATGAAGTTTGGGCCATTATTACTCCCATTTTACCCTCGAGGGAAAGTGACTTGCCCAAAGGCACAAAGTGTCGTAAAACGCGGAGCCCAGACTCAACTGCCTCCAAAGCCTGAGCACTTAGCCCCTGGCCGTTATTACCTGGTGGGCAGGTGAAAATGGAAGCAGGTGAAAGGTGTGTCAGTAGGCTTGGGAGACTGCATGTGTGTGACTGCTTTCCCCATGTAGTCTACACGGTTAGAGACCAAGGGGTGTCAAGTGTCTAGATTTCTGGTTAAAGAAACTAAAGCTTCTCTGGTGCTGTGAAGCACCCCCCCTCCCCGTACCCCGTATCAGGAAGCATTCCCCTAGATCTAGGGGCTCAGTCATACCCTCTGCTAGACTGTGAGCTTCTTGAGGGAAGGTATCCGGTTCCTGAAGCCTAAAACAAGACCTGACTTGGAAGTTGCAGTGAATTTGGTGGGGGCAATACATTAATTTGTGACCTTGATATAATATTAACATCAATAATCATAAGTCCTAACACTTTTTGGAGGCTTTTGAGACTGACACTGTTCTTAATACTTTACATGGATCATTTCATTTAATTCTCACAACAATCCTTGAGGAGAATACTTTTTTTTTTTTAAGATGTTTATTTATTTGAGAGAGAGACAAGGGACAAGGGAGAGAATTTCAAGCAGACTCACCTAGAGCCGGGAGCCCCACGCAGGGGCTTCATGCCGGCCTCAAACCCATGACCCTGAGAGCAACCGAGAGTCAAACGCTGAACCAACTGAGCCACCCAGGTGCCACGAGTAAAGTACTTTTATTGACTCCATTTTACATCAGAGGACCTGGCTTGGAGAGGGTTAGTAGCTTGTTCAAATCAAGGGCAACGCTGGGGATTGAGACCCAGGCAGTTTGATTCCAGGACCCATCTAATAAGGAAGACCACTGAACTCCCAGGAAGTCACTTGCCTTTACTGGGCCTCAGTTCCCCTCTATTTGCCCCAAAATTAGGTAGCAAGGGGAGGGGGCTTGGACCAGTGATGAGGTAAGCCCCTTCCAGTGCTGGTGGGATGGACCATAGAAGGGAGACAGTTTCTGACAAGAGTGGCAAGATGGGGATGGGAGGAACAAGAACCATACTTACTGAAGGGCACCTATTGTGTACCAAACCTGTGCCTGGGACTTAACATATATCACTAATTCTCAGGAAAGTGTTTTAAGATTTATAGTTGAGGAAACTCAGATTCGTTGAAGTGACTTGCTCATGGTCACACAGGACTAAATGGGGAGGGGCAGGTAATGCAGGTGAGTCTCACCATGGGTCACTAGAACCAACTCCTTTCCTACCACCCTTCCAGCCCTTAGGTTAGGGGCAGCACCACGTGGCAAGTTGCATCATACTTTTACCGTATGACGTCAGACACCACACCACCCAATCCACGAGCTCCCTACCCAATCCTCCCCTGACCCTCGGGTCAACACCGGGCCTCTCAGAGCTCGGAGACCGCACCTGCAGCCCTAGCCCTTTCCCGGTTGCGACGCTCGCACTTCTTGGCACCGTCCTCTTCCCCGCCCCGCCGATTGGCAGTTGCCTGTGCCAATCAGGAGGCCTCCCGGGACGGGGGCGGGGCCTCACTCCAGAGTTGCCCTGTCAGTGCAGGTGGAGGCCCCCGGCGGGGCAAAGTGGCAGGAACCTCTTAAAGGGCGAGAGCGGCGCAGAGCGAGAACGCGGCCCGGCCCGGCCCGGCCAGGTCCCCGCCCCGTCTGGCCCAGGTGAGTCTGGACTGTCTGGGGGCGATCCCGGGTCCCCGGGAGCAACGGAGTGAGGGACAGATGGACCTACTCCCAAGGGCCTGTGCGGTCCCGGTAGGGGCGAGACCAGGGTCTAAGGGTCAGGGGAGGGGGGCTTTAAGGGTCCCAGTTTCCAAGGTCCGAACTGGGGTCCACAGGGGCCTGGACGTCTGGAAGTTCAGGGTGCGGGGAGGGGCGCGGGCGAGAGGAGAAGGGTTCGGGAACTCGGGTCCGCGGCTGGTCGCTTGCGGCTGGCGGTCCCTGACGGTCCCGGCCTGTCTGGGGCGGGGGTCCTGGGTTCGGTCTCCGCGGGCGGGTCTCTGCAGAGTGCTGCGGCCCCAGGTGCCGCCCCACCAGCCCCGCCCTGTCCGGCCCGTAGGCTCCAGCCCGGCCCGCCGCAGCGCTCGCCGGAGCGGGAGGGCGGGCGGCGCGCTGCGGGAGGGGGGCCCCCCGGGCCTGGAACCCCGCTCCCGGCCCTTACGTAACTGACTTTGAGTTTCGGAACTGAGGGACCCGTGAGCTGGGGTGCCAGCTGTGCCAGCTAGTATGGCCCTCCTGTCGCCGGCCCAGCCCCGCACGCTCCCTTCCAGGCTTGGTCTCGGGGGACTTTCCTCGGTCTCTGGTCTCCCCAGTCTATCGGTCTCAGATTCCTGCTTGCTCTCATTCCCCGATTCCCCGTGTCCCTCATATCTCCTCTCTCCGCGGTCCTGTTTCTCTCATCCTCAGTCTTTCCTCGGGAGTTTTCTCGTCCTAACCTACACTTTCCGGAGGACCTCACCTCTTTTTGGTAGAACCCGAGTTCTCCCCTTTAGCAAATTGGAGGTGGGGACTTGTCCAAACAGACCCTAGCCTAAGCTTGCCCTAGAAGGGGAGAAGGTAGGACTATTCCTGAGGGTTGGTCAGGAGGGGGTGTTATTTCAAGGCCCACAGCTTCCCTGGGGTGGGAGTGGCTCAATGTGACCCCTCAAGTTCGCGGACTAGGGCTGAAAGCAACCCCTTCTCTGCTTCTGGAACCCTTTTCTCCAGAAGGAGGAGGCTTGGGGAATGCCTGGCCAGGCTTGGTGCTTAGGGCAGCTGGGAGTCCCTGTGAGAGTTGCCTGGTGTCAGGTCTGGGTCAGATCCTCAGCGACTGAAGGGGAGTGGGAGGGGCCAGAGCATTGGCACCCAGCCTCTGAGGTTTCAGCAGGCTCCCTACCTTCACCCCAGTTACAGGCCTGGGCAGGAGGCTGGGGATGGGAAGGGGATCAACAGGAGGAGGTCAGAGGACATTTGTGTGGGGGTAGAGGGAGGGTGGAGATAGAGGTGACAGACTGTCAGGTCTGAGGAGCATGTACTGGGGTCACCCCTCTGCCTCCAAGGCCCCTCTGAGTGCCAGTGAGACAGACACCTCAGAGATAACTCCTGTGCCTTGCTGCTGTTGGGAGTGGGTGAACAAGCAGTTAACAGCAGCCATGAGGTGGGAAAGATTAATTCTGACTGGGACTGTGGAAGGAGAGACTTGGCAGAGAAAGGTGGAAGGTTTGGGAGGAAGGGGATCCAGAAGCTTTAGGGAACAGAGAGGGGGAAGGAAAGCAAACTTTGGGTGCCCTGCAGGCTTTGTCTGCTGCAGAACTGGGTTTAAATCTTAGTCCTGGCACTTTGCTGTGTGACCTTGCATGAGTCACTTCCCCTCTCCGAGTCCCCAGCTCTTCCTCAGTCCATAATCCAGACCTCACAGGCATTAGCAGAATCAGATGAGGTAATAAGTGTGCAGTGACCAGAATGATAGCTGGCCTGGAAGCAGGCCAGTGGGAGTGTTTTAAGAAGAGAACGGGGTGAGAATGCCCTGAGGTTTCCTCTGTGTATTAGGAGCCAGGCAGAGCCTGCCAGGACCCAGCAATGTGAGGGGCAGCTGGAGCACCTGCATGGGGGTGGCGATAGTCAGTGAGGAGAAGCGGTGGCACACCCGTCTTTCTCCCAATCAGCCCATCCCTGAACAGCCTAGACCAGGCTGGCCTCCCTCCTATAGGCTGCAGGTGCCTGTAGAAGCTCCCAGGAAGCCCAGGCCGCTGCACCCGCTAGACCGGTGGGGGTGGGGCCCCTGGAAGGGCAGGGCCAGCACCCACTCTGCAGAGTGGACCCTGGCCAGGAGCCTGGCTGGCTGTGCTGGGCAGGACTATCCCAGCCTGGCTGGGAAGATGCTGACGCTGTACAGGCCTCTGGAGGCCCACAGCTCTGCTGGCTGCGGCTGTGCCCAGCTGATGGGACCCAGACTTCGGGGTGAGATGGAGGCCAGGGAAGCAGTGAGGAAGGGAGATGCAAGGAGCACCTGGGGTGGGGTTGAGGAGAGCCTGAGCAGAGCTATTCTGTGGAGCCGAAGAGGAACTGCATGGGTTTGTCGCTAAGCCCTTCCTGAGCACCATGTATAGGTCTGCTAGCCGCAGAGCTCAACAGGGGTACCCACAAAGGGCTCCCCGTAAAGATCATGGAGGCCTGATATTGGTTGAAGGCTTGCAGAATGGATCTTTATGATAGTCCCCTAGTCGGGGTGGGGCACGCAGGGTTTTCCTTGGGCCTGGGATTCTGATGTTTATTTAGTAAAGGGGGCAGTGTTCTACTCCCTTATAGTCTGTGGGCCCATCGCTTTTCTCCCTGGGCCTCAGTTTCTCTTTCTGTGAAATGAGAAGGTCAGATGAGCCTAGAGTCTCAAAGGGTCCTTCAGCACCCATTATTAGAGCCTCCAGGACCTGGTTTACCTGCCATGAAGGGAAGGGGGAAGAATGGGGCAAGGGCAAGGTGGAGTGTGATGGGCCCTCGTGACCTGCTCTTGGCCCGTGTTCTCTAATCATAATTAGAGCCACATTTACTATGCACTGTGCTCTATGCTAAGCCTTTAATATGCAGCATTAACTGATATCCTTATAATCCCATGAGGGACTAGGTATTATTCCTGTTTCTCAGGAATTTAGGGAAGTGAATCTACTTGACCAGAGTGACACAGCTGGGAAGTGGCTGGGCTGGGATTTGAACCAAGCTCTGGCTGACCCCAAAGCCCAGACTCAGCTGAAAGGGGAAGTAACCACCTGGTAGGTCCTACGGCTCCCATGATACCCCCCACTTTACCTCTGGAACCTGCCTGGCCCTTACTGGGTGAGCTCGGAACTCTGGGATATTTATTCTGGGGAGCTGGGGGACAGACTGTGCAGGCGTCCACAGGCTTGGTGTATGTGGGGGAGGAAGAGCAGGTCAGGGCCTTACTTGGGGTTTCCTCAGTCAGCCCCCCCTGACTGCCCAAGGAAATGATCTGGGTACGGAAAGGGGACCTTGGATGTATGGCTCACCTTTGGACCTCAGTTCTTCCATCTATAAAACGGGGGTTTTGGTAGTTAAGTGCAGACATTCCTTGGCCAATGGATTTGTGGCTGAAGTTGGTAATGAGGTAAAAGGTTAGAGGGAGGGTCATGGTAGCAGCGGCTGAGCCCATGGAAGAAGAATTTGGGTCAGAAACAGCTCGGATCCTGGGCTGACCATTAGATAAGTATTTCAGATGAAAGGTCTGGTGCTGGAGAGGTTCAGAGTCTTTTCTGGGGCTGTCCTGCTAGTAGTACAGGCACTAGGCGGGGGGGGGGGGGGGTACTAAGGGAAGGCCCGGAGAACAAAATCCAGGTAGATGTCTGTTGGAATCCTGGCTGCTCCACTTAACTAGGCTTGGAGATCTGAAGGGACACCGCCAAGTGCACACAGAGAGGAGTCCTCACTGTCCTCATCTGTAAAATGGGAGTAGTAAGAATTTTGCCTTCATCCACTTCCTCGGTCATTGTGAAGGTCAAAGGAGGTGAGATTGTTGTAGCATCAGGTGGGAATGCTGGTTATTTTTCAGTCCAAAGTTGCAATTCTGGGTGCATGTTTGTGGGGAGAGGGCACTTCTGATAGCCCCTTGGCTGAGAGGCTGTACCCTGGGGATGAGCTGGAGAACAGCCCGAAGAGTACCACCACCATTTACTGACAGGTTACACGGGCCAGGCACCGGGCCCAGAGCTTCACTTCTATTGTCTCTTTTAATCCCTACCTTGTCAGATAGGTGGTGGCCTGACCCACACCAGGTCCCTCCAGAACCCAGGCCTACAGCTCCTTGTAATGACCGTAGCTGCCAGTTATGACCAGTTTATTGGCACAGTTTACCCTGTGCCAAGCATTGTGCAAAATGTTTTCTACATATTATTTAATCCTCCTGACAACCCTGGAGGTGGGCACTAAAATATCCCCATTTTACAGATGACTAATTGAGGCACAGAGGAATTAGGAAGATGGGCCCCAGGTCACAAAGCTAGTGAGTTAGAGCCAGGGTTTGAATCCGGGTTCGTAAGCTTCCTCATTGAAGCACTCATCACAGTTGTAACTCATGCAGGAGTCACATGCCTGCCCCCTCCCTGCTCTATGTGCTCCTTGTGGGCAGGGGACACCGTCTGAAGAAGACAGACGTGAACAGACAGAAGACCCAACACCTGGCACACAGTAGGCACTCAGTGAATATTTGTCTGCAGGGGTCCCTGGCCTCCCCGGGGCTGGGTCTGGGAGGAGCTCTGGGTATGCTATCACGTGATCAGATGGCCCGCTAAGGGGGTGTCTGCCCTAGCCAAGCCCGGGAGGCAGGGGCTGGGCAGGATGCTTCCCCCCTGCCCGGGATGAAGAGGGGCCCTAAACAGTGTCCTTGTTGGTTGTGCTCATGTCTCATTGCTGTCCTTTGCTTCCATGTGTCCCTGTGGTGATGGCTCCCCCGCCTCTCCCCGACGGGCTGGATGACCCCACTGGCTGCTGCTGGGTGAGTACTGGTTTGCCTGAATGACTGCCTCACGGCCTTAACCTTGATTTGAATGCCTGTCCTGCATCACTGAGGTCACTGGGAGGTGTCCAGGGAGCCTAGCAGTGGGTGGGGGTGGGGGGTGGGTAGAACTGAGGGAGGGCATTCTGCGACGTTTGAATCCTACCATAACCAGCTGACTTCTCCCCACATCCTTAGCACACTGGGTGGTGACTTTTGAGACAGGGGACCAATGCAAAGGTCTCTGGGGCCAGACAGGTCAGGAATCCGTATTCTGCGCCTTGTAGCTGGGGGGGCTCTCCGCAGGTCAGTTTCGCCTCTATAACATGGGAATCTCAGCATGTGCCTGACACAGGATGTTTGTTCTTTTCTTCACGTAAGCCCCAGGAGGCCTGGGATTTTGTGTGTCTGTTCTCTGCTGTATCTCCAGCACCTAGGATACAGGGGCCTGTAGTAGCAACTCAGTGAACATTTCTGAATGAGCGAATGTATTTATTTATTCCCTGTCCCTATGCCCCATCACCGTGCTTTGTGTTGGGTTAAATGGATCAGTGACACAAAGCGACCACCATCAGAGGGTCTCAGAGAACAGGCGTTCTCTCTTTGCTCACTAGACTGGGAGTTCCTCAGGGGGAGGGCTCTGTTAAGTGAGCTCTGAGTCCTCTGAACGGAGGGTGGGGCGGAGTACCACACCCATCCAACCAGACTCAGGGCCTCTGCTTAGAAATGGGGAGGAAGCTTTGGGGCCTCTAGGTTTCCCCAGGAGAGAGAGGCAGCTGGGGAGGTCTGGGGCTGAAGGTGGGAGGGTTGAGGAGGGACTCTGCCTCCCAGGACTGCCACTTTCCTCACTGTGTGACCTCAGACAAGCCATTGACTTCTTTGTTTTGGAGACCTTGTCTGCAACATGCCTATCATAACATCTCTCCCACAGGCTGTGGGAAGGAGCCAGCGCGGAGTGCCCGGTGCAGGGCCCCGCTTGGTAATTGTTGGTTTCCTCCCAGTCCTGAGCTCATTCTGGGAGGGGGCCAAGTTAAGTGTCCCTCTTTTTGGCTCCTTTCTCCTATTTTAACTTCCCACCCAGTTGGGACTAGAATCCGGGAGTCAGGAGCCCCAGACTCTCCAGAAGCCTGGCCAGGGCCCTGGGCTAAGGACTGCCACAGCTCAGTGGAGGTGGAAGTCCCAGTCTTTTGCTGGCAGACTTGATTCAGTAATCTACCTTCTCTGGGCCTCGGTTGCCTCACCTCCAACCTACGGTCACTGAAGGACACTTCCCTGGAAGATTGATTTAATGAGCAAATGGGTGGATCAGGCATTATTATCACTATTGCTTTTGGGTCTGGCTGAGAAGGCTTCAAGGGAGGGACCTGGAGTTTCTTGGCCTCGGGATCCTGGGAGTCCCTATTCACTGTATGTGTTATTGTCATCGGATGTTTCGTGTGTGCTGGCTGGGTTGTTATATGCTCTTTTATTAGTTTTTTTTTCAAGTTTTGAAAATGTGTGATTTTTTTTTAAGATTTTATTTATTTATTTGACAGAGAGTGAGAGAGATCACAAGTAGGCAGAGAGAGGGAGGCAGAGAGGTGGAGGGAAGCAGGCTCCCTGCTGAGCAGAGAGCTCAATGCGATGTGGGGCTCGATCCCAGGATCCTGAGATCAGGACCAGAGCTGAAGGCAGAGGTTTAACCCACTGAGCCACCCAAGTGCCCTTATATACTCTTTTAGCTGCATTATCTCATCTAGTCCTCCTGGCAGTCCAGGCATTATGGTCCTTGCTTTCCGGGCATGGGAACTGGTACTGAGTAAATCAGGTGAGTTACCCAGAGTCACACAGTTATTTAGGGGTAGACCTGGAGCTCAGACCCAAGTCTGCTCACCCCAGGGCCCTAATTCTTAGTGTAAAACTCTCTTGCCTCCCCCAAGGAGGGCAGAGATGGTGCCTGAGTCTGCTCTATCTCCAGGGCGAGGGCTACAGGACTGTTTCCTGTGCGCGCACACACACACACACACACACACACCTTGTTTAACACCCCCCCACCCCCACTGTGCTCAAAGAGTCTCGAAGAGAGGGAACAACAGGAAGCAGGAGAAGGCCCCATTGCCTATTGGTTGAGAGTCAGACCTGGATTTGAATTCCTAATCTATTGCTTACTAGTTCTGTGACCCTGGGCAAAACATTTAACCTTGGAGTCTTAGCTTCCTTATCTATAAAATGGGCATAATAAAAGAACCTGTGTACCTCTTGGAGTTCTTATGAGGATTAAATAATTCAATGAGGTACGTGATGGGTACCCAATGATAGTAATTATTGTTATTATCATAGTTCTGAGTGTTCTTTTAGGATTACAAAGATAGCCCTCTTGGGACAATGGAGACCGGGTCTGGGAGGGGCCTGCTGGGGACAGGCAGGTAGCCAGCTAGTCTGACAGGTTCTGAAAGACACCATTAGGGTGAAGGGAAAGAGGAGGCCTCTTGGAAGAGGTACCTCCCTTTCCTAGCCATCTGCTTTCCCTCATACCCACCCCCCGACCCCTGCCAGGCCCTGTGCTGGGCATGGGGCACCGAAATGAATCTGTGGGGTCTCTGCCTCGCCATCCTGCCCCAGTTCAGAGTCTAGCTGGGTGGGGAGGACACAGAACTACCACCTCCACCTTTGATCAAGGCACTGAGGTGTGAACTGGGACTATCTCCTTAGGCAAAGCCCAGGAGAAAGGGCATTCCTAGTGAAGGGAACTGTTTTGCCAAGCTTACAGAGTCACGACCGGCGTTCTAGACAGACAGGCTCAGGAGAGCTAGGGGGACTGACCCCAGAGCCCGTGGGGAGCCATCAGGGGCTTCCCCTGGCTTCCCCAAAATAGGGGAACGATGTGGTCAGGCTTATATTTTGGGAGGATGGTTTGGTGTGGAGGATGAATGGGAGGGGAGAGGCAGGGGCAACTCTGCAGGTGAGCGACACGGAGAGGCAGCCTGGACGGAGCCATGAGATGGGGAGAACTGGGAGGACATTAGGACCTGAGCCAGCAGGATGTGATCCTGGACTGCAGAGGGCAGGCAGGAGACGCAAGCGGTGAGAGTGAGGTCTTAGGGTCTGTGGGGTTCGGGGGCTCACTGGGGTCTCTGGCTGAGGCACATGTCCAGGAGAAGCCGGAGCTGGAGCTGGATTGGGGGAGTAAAGCCACTTGTCAGTCTTTGTCACCTTCTGCCTCAGTTTCCCCAGGCAGCAGTAATGTCTGAGCTGGATACTGGGGCAAGACCTCAGGCCACCAGGGCCCATGCCTCAGCTCCTGCCTTGAGTGTCACTTGTGGTGATCCTGGCTGGTGCGGCAGGGATGAGAGAGCTCTTTGGGGCGAGGGGCCAGGCAGGGGCTGTGGGGCAGAGAAGGCCTGGCTTCTAGCTCCACCAGTGTCACCGAACACGCGACTTTGGGAAGTCACTCCCTCTCTCCTGCCCTCCTTTTTCTGCGCCTCAAGAGAGAGGACAAGAAAACCTGTTTTGCTTGCCTCACAGATTCAGTGATAAAATGCATTGTCTAAAGACAACAAATATTTATTGAGCACTGACTTTGTGCTGGGTTCTGAGGGGGTTCCCGCCACTCAGGAAGCATGAAGCACTTCTGCGTGAGCCCAGCTGAGTGGGTGGTCAACTCTTTCTGGGCATCGGACATTTGAGCTGGGATTTGAAGGATAGATAAAGGCTCTCTAGGTGGGCAGTGGAGGGAACAACTTCATAAGCATGTCGAACAGTATGTGTGAAGGCTTAAATGCCCATAATGTGCTCAGGGCACGTCCATATGTGCTATATGGTTTGATACAGCTGGTGAGGCCGTGAAGGGAGAGGAGGCTGGGCAGGGCAGCAGGGCCTAGATCTTTCAGGGCTTTGGGGAGGGTCATGTTGGAGGTGATCACCCTCATATCTCCCTGCTCTCCTAGGACTGCTAGGGCCCTATCCACCCTACTCCCCATCTCTAGTCAGTCCCAGTGTCTGCCTCTCTGGGGAGTCAACAACCTGGGCTCCCTGCCAGGTCTACCACTTGTGAGCTGTGTGCCTGGCTCTCATCACCTGCCCTCTCTGCACCACTTTTCACCTCAGTAAATTGGGGACAGCAGGCTCTCCATCCAGGCAGGGGTGGTGGTTTCAATGGGATAATCCCCCCAGTGGCCTTGTCCAGTGTCTCCATGTAATGGACAACCATAAAAAGGGGCTCCAGTTCAGTTCTTAGTATTCGGATTCCACAGTCTCTTTGGTCCCACCCGCTTGCTTCCCCCGCCTCTCCTGACAGCCGGCTGGTCAACAAAGGGAGGAAAGGATTAAGAAACAAGCCCAAATCTCCAGAGGGGTGCTGGCCTACTGCCCAGCTCGCCCCCATCTGCCCCTTGCCCCCATTGGCCTCGGGCCCAAGGACTCTCAGTCTTAAAGCCTGGGCTCCCCCCAACTCCCCCACCCCAGGGGCCCCTTCCTGGCTGGAGGCCAAAGCCAGCAGCAGCCTTGAAACAGGGACAAATATTTTGAAAATCTGTGGCTTTATTTTTTTCCCCTGGAAGTAGATAGCTGGGCCTTCTTTTTTTTTTTTTTTTTTTTTCTTCTGGGTGACAGGGAGAAGAGTGTGATGTCCCGTATCTGTGGGAGGCCCCATAGTCTGGGCAGAAATGGATCTCTGACCCTCCTGGAGTGTACAGTAGGGACTGCTGACCAAGTCCCTTGTGGTACAGATGCAGGAGCCTCAAATCAGAGTGGGTGGCTCATGGTGTAAGGTCACACAGCAGGGACCCAGGTCTCCAGACCCTTTTGGTACTACCCTACGAATGGTTATGATGCAGGGACCTGGGCTGTCCCTTCACTTTTCCAAGCCTCGGTTTCCTCTGCTGTAAAATGGGGCTGATATTGGGATGTCTGGGTGGCTCAGTTGGTTGGACGACTGCCTTCCGCTCAGGTCATGATCCCGGAGTCCCAGGATCGAGTCCCACATTGGGCTCCCAGCTCCATGGGGAGTCTGCTTCTCCCTCTGACCTTCTCCCTGCTCATGCTCTCTCTCTCAAATAAATAAATAAAATCTTTAAAAAAAGAATGGGGCTGATATTGCTGAGGACTGGCAATGATGTAGTTAGAGCACTTAGTCTGGTGCTGAGCACTATGGGGCTTAGTGGTTGGTCCGTATCGTTAATGCTATTATAAATGCAGCCTCTAAGAACCTTCTTCTTCCTGCGTCTTTCCAGTCTAGGGACTTGATACAGTTTCTTGTTGAACAAACGACACCCAGTGAACCGGTTTCATCTTTTACCCTCCTCCCCTGCTCCCCTCTCTGGTTGGCTGTGACACCCTATCCTCACCCTTGGCCTGGTTTTGGCCCCTGCCCCCAGCCCATCCTACGCTCCTGGCACCTAGCCTGCATCGTCTCTCTTCCAGGAACCACAGGAGGAGGACAGTTTCTCTTCCGCCTACCTCTGGTTCATGCCACTTGCAAGCGCTTTGGGAAGGCAGAGTCGAAAGGGACTTGCATTACCCAGGCCTAGGCAGAGGGGGCGGAGGTGGAGGCTGAGCTCCCTGGAACTCTCCTCCAGGAGCTGGGGTGACACACGAAGACTTCTGCAGAAGTGCTGAAATAGGCAGGCCTAGAAGAGAAAACCTGGTCCACGCCCCCCCCCCCCCCCCGGGGTGGAGTAGCAGGGATGCCAGACTGGGGGCTGCAGGGCCACAGCCCTCCCCCAGCTCTTCGTCTGCCCTAGCTGAGCCTCTGTTTTCTGGTTTATAGAAGGCGATGGACTGATGTCAGAGGTTTCTACTAATATTACAGGATTAAAAGAAGGGATTTGGGAGCCGACAGACCTCCGTTTAAATCCCAGCTTCAGGGGCACCTGGGTGGCTCAGTGGGTTAAAGCCGCTGCCTTCGGCTCAGGTCATGGTCCCAGGGTCCTGGGATCGAGCCCCGCATTGGGCTTTCTGCTTGGCACGGAGCCTGCTTCCTCCTCTTTCTCTATCTGCCTGCCTCTCTGCCTACTTGTAATCTGTCTGTCAAACAAATAAATAAAATTAAAAAAAAAAAATCCCAGCTTCACCATTTACCAACTGTGGGATCTCTAGGGAATTCTACCTCTGTGAGTGTTAGTTTTCTCACTAGTAAAATGGGAAAAATATTAGCACCTTCTCTTACGATTACCTGAGGGAGGCTAAGTTAGGTAATTTGGGTAAAATCCTCAGTCCACAGCTGGTACATTGGAGTTATTGTGGTGGTTATTATACTATGATTAGTAGAGACTAGAAGGCTGGCCTGCAAACAGTTCATTGAGAGGGCAGGGCTTGAGGAATTCATTCGTTCATTCCTTTATTCACTCAACAGATACTTAGGATTTGCATGGGGAGGACCCAGAGAAGAGAAGCAGGGAGGCCCCAGCAGGCTGCCCATTCCAGCTGTGTGATGTGGATCAGTTACTTCTCTTTTTTGGGTCTCACCCCCTCACCTGGGAAATGGTGAGATGGTGAGCATAATGTTTACCTCCCGAGTTGTCCTAAGGCTTAAGAGAGTTCAAGTACACAGCAGGTGATCAGTCTGCGTATGATTCCTTTCCTCTCCAGCTCTGTTAATGACTGGGTCTATGATCTCAGGCAAGTCCTTGAATACACCAGGCATACCTCCACCCCAGGGCTCTTGCTGTTCACTTGTTGTTCACTCAGCTTGAAACTCTCTACCCCCAAATACTTTCATGACTTGCTCTCTCATGTCCTTAATTTTTTTTTGTTTAAATGTCCACCTTCTCAGTAAGGCCCTTCCTATCTAACTTAAAATGGTAACACCCTTTCCTGCCACAATATGACCATTCCACATCTTCCCTCGAGGCCAGTTTTTTTTCTCTCTCTCTCTGTAGCACTTATCATTCTTTGACATACTGTATTTTAGTGAACATTTGTTTATCATTTATCCCCCACCATTGGAATGGTAAGCTCGGTGGTGACAGTGATTTTTGTCTGTCTTGTTCAGTGTTACATCCCCTGTACCTAGAAGAGTGTTTGGCTCATAATAGGTGCTAAATAAATATTTGTGGAGCGACTTAATGAAAAAAATGAAGCTTCTTCTCTCTGGGTCTGGCATTATACGATGCAGATAAATAATTCTCAATAAGTAATTGTATGAGTAGCCATCATCCTCTCCATTGGCCAGATAATACTTTGGCTGGGTCAACCCTAAAGCCCTTTTGCTTCTGATATTTTCTGCCAGGGCATCAGTTTCAGTTGGAGTGCCCAAATCTTTTGTTCCTGAGCCTGAGCTATGCAGAATTTCTAGTTGGGGCTGTTTGGCTGTTGGGCCCACAATGGTTATTATGTCATTACTGGTAATTAGCAAGTAGGCCCAGAGGATTGAACTTTTTGTTTTTCAGCAGAAATCACAGCAGAGAGCTGTGCCAGCCAGGGAAGCCCAGGCCTCCTGTGCAGCTTCCTCTGTAACACCCCCTTCCCAGCTAGGGGTACATGGCTTAGGCAGACCAAGGCAGAGGTCTCCAAAGCTCCAGGCACCTGGGTAACCAGCTCAACCACTGTCTTCCCCAGGTAGTATCCTGCCAAGTTTCTCCTCCACACCCTCAGCACTCTCTGCCTGGCCTGGTATGGGAGGGGTTCCCCAGTCTCCCTGGGGGAGCTAGGTATAAGGTTTCCAAATATCCAGTTGACAAGGACATTTTCTGATGCGCAGGATTCAGTAGTATGGGTGGGGGAAGTAACCCCGGGTTTAAGACTCAAAGGCCTGGGTTTCAGTTGCTCAATTGTTGGGTTGCCATGGACAACTCACTACCTCTTGCTAGTCCTTGGCTCTCTCCTCTTTCAGAGATAGAGACACCTACTTGGCCATCTTGGAAAGAGAGGCGGGTTAGTGTAGAGGGCAAAGGAGAGGGTTCTGGAGTCAGACAAGCTCGGCTTCTCAACTATACCCCTCCCTAGCTACATGACCCTGGGTGAACTGCCTCATCTCTCTGACTTCACCCCAAAGCTGCAAAATGGGGTTAAAATAGTATCCACTCCACGGGGTTGTTGTGAAAATTAAATAAGAGAAGGTGAGGTACCTTCTCTAATAAGAGAAGTGAGGTACTGAGGCACCTAGCGAGTACACTGTACATCTTTGCTGGTATGAGTACAATGACCACTGTGGAAATGCAGGCAATCTGTAAACCGTAAGAAGAGTGCTAGCAGTAAAGCCTGGCAGATGTGGATTTGCATCTGAACTTGGACACTTATTAGCTGGGTGACCCTGGGTAAGTGTTTTGCTTCCTCATGTGTAAAATGGGAATTATAGTCAAGGGACTATTGCGCAGGTTCCCTGACGTGCTGTATATAAAAAGTCCCTGGTACGCAGTGTTTGGCACATGTTTTCCACATAGTATAGACAAGGAAGAGAGGAGAAGGGACTTGGTGTAGACTCACACAGCATCTCAGTGGTGGAACTTTGATTTGAGCCCAGGTCTGCCTGCCTCAAAAGCCCACATTCCTTTTACCTCTTCTTGCCGTCAGCCATTTATTGGGATGATGGTAATGGTTCATTACCATTACCATTACCAATGGCTTATTGTTGAGGATTCACCTCGTTCATTTGAGACCCCCAGTGCCTCTGCTATGGAGGAAGAGCTCACTCCTCCCGCCTGCTTCCCTGTGGCTCCTCCTCCACCTCTCCTTAGTGAGGGTGGGGCCAGGCTAACTTTACCAGTTTTAGAAAGGACTCAGCTAGCTGGTGGCACTGAGACTCTCCCCGTGTTTCTTGGGAAACCCTCTAGACCTAGAGGATACCTGGGGAGAGACAATTAATGGGTGAAGCTTGAGTGAGCTGGAGGCTTTGCTGGATCAGAGTCATTAGGCTCACTCCAGCTGGCCAGAGAAGGGGGTTGGGGAGGGTCACGGCAGGCCAGATCCTTGTGTCCCCTCTTTGAATGTCCTAGGGCTATAGTCAGAAGCAGTCACAACAGCCTTTCCCTGGGGTTTTGGGACAGAGGTTGGGGTTGCTCATTCAGATCATTTCTAAACTGCTTTTCTGAGAGTGATGTAAAAGCCGCAGAGGACAGTGGTATCGCACAGACCTGGTTTAAGCTGTGTGATGTTGGGCAAATCACCTCACATTTCTGGGCTCTGATTTTTCAACTGCAGTTGAAGGTAATATTACTTTGTAGGATCTTTATGAGGCTTAACACAATAAATGCATATAAAGTACTTAGTGTGTACCCTGCATTTAGTAAATACCTAATAAATGCCTTTGTCATTATTCTTATTAACAAGTTATCTCTAATAACTTGGCCCTTAAGTTATCTCTAATAACTGGCTCTTCCAGCCTAGACATTTCTAGGTTTTTCTGGCTGTAGAATTTAGGTTGGCCTGCAGCTTTGAAAGGGAGATGTAGGCGGGCTCACAGGGAAGGCGGGGAACAGACGCCTCCAGTAGTGTGGTTCAGAAGACTGGCGTTCAAGTTTGGGCTCTGCCACTCTCTGCTATGTGACCTTGCACAAGTCCCTTCCAGTTTCTGCACCCATTTCCCAATCTTTTTAAAAGTCTGCAGCTTGGGCTTGACAATCTCCAAGGGCCTATCCAGTTTTAACATTTTGTGAATCTAGAGGCCTAGAGGAGTGTCTTAGCTACCGTCTATGCAGTCCTCTTACAGTTTCAACTTCCTTCCCTTCTGCTCCTCGTTTCTTGGAGTGTCTTCACAGCAGAAAGGACATCACTTGCCAACTCCAAAGTATGTATTTCAGTCACATTTTTTGATCTTAGTGTGCTTTAGGACCCAGCTCAATGCAATTGTTGCAAGCAAAGTGTATTGTGTCAGAGGGCAAAGCATGCTCTGTGTTTTCAAATACAAAGACAAGGTATTGTATAAAATCACTGCATATGCTGATTTCTTTGGTCTTTATCTCAGAAATGACCAGAACAGGCCACCTTTGTGCAATAATTGAAAAAAAACCAACAACGCTGCAATCAGTGCATTCTAAAAAAAGGGATCATAGGTATGCTTAGATAAAAGGATGTTTGTTGAGTAAACAAGATAAAGATGGAACAGTAAACCTATATATTGGACATCTAGGTTAACTAAATTATGGTATATCCACTTGAGGGCACTACTAAAAATGGTGATGCAAATGTCACAATATATTATTAGGTGGAAGAACTCAGTTCAAAAATAGTATGATTTAAGTTTGAAAAAAGAATTAGGTTGAACTATACAGTGTCGCTTGACCATTTTTAACTTATACAATCAGCAATTTTGTATGACTAAATTTAATATACATTAAAAAAGTGTACGTGTAAGAGAAGGTATTAGAGGGGAAGTCCGCCTCCAAAATATTGGTGGTAGTTATTTCTGATTGATGATTTTAGGATGATTTAAATCTTTTTCTTCTTATTTAACTGTATTTTCTTTCTTTTTTATTGTTAAGTAATCGCTACACCCAGCCTGGGGCTCAAACTCACAACCCTGAGACCAAGAGTCGCACGCTCCATTGACTGAGCCAGCAAGGCGGCCCTTATTTAACTATATTTTCTGTAGTACTTGAACAATTCAAGTACTACTACTAAAAATAATTGCCTAGATTGACATACCATTGTATGAACAGTAATTTTCCTTATCATAGCCTTTTTATCATTTGTGTTTAAAAGGTCTAAAATGGCTGCAGCCTCACGACCGTGGGCAGGTTGGAAAGACAATTCTAATCTTCATGTACTTCTGTTACAAAGATTGATTTTTATTCAATAGTGACTGTTCAGAACACTTTGCTGGTGGGCCCAGCTTTTCAAAACCCTCTTCATCTCTTGCCACTCTGCACAACAGACAAATGTTTTCCATGAGCCCCATCACTGGGGCGTAAGGCCAGCTGTGTCCCTAATCCGCCCACGTCCCAGATTTGGGATGGTTCAGGCTCCAACTGTTTTCCCCTCTCTACCCCTGCTGTCTCCCAACCTCATCTCTTCCAGGTCATTGAAGGCCCCAGCTACCATCCCTGGCCTTCCCCCCTGGTCACCATCTAATTTCACCCTCTTCTGTGCAGCTGGTGTTTGAGCTCAGTTTGTAATAGGAAAGGATTAGGACCTTTTCAAGCTGTCTTTTTTCTTTTCTTTCTTTCTTTCTTTTTCTTCTTTTTTTTTTTTTCCCTTAGTGCCCTTGACCGCTCCAGGGGCTGATAGGCAGCAAGCAGGGCCTGTATTCCCTAGGAAGGAACAGGAGGGGTCTTGGAGGAGGCAGTGGAGGGCTCAGCTGGCAGGCGGGATAGAGATGGCCCCTGGAGACCCCAACCTGGGGCTTGGAGTATGGCACAACTGCCACCCAGATGTGAGCATGAAGCAGGCAGGCAGGGAGCGGAGTTTCTGCCTAGAAAATTAGCCTCAGGGATGGTGCTTGGGACCTTTACCCTTGGGACCCAGGGGCTGCCTCTGCGGCGGGAACTGGAACTGGATGTCTGTATGCAGAGGCCTCTTCTGAGAGGGCAGCTGGGCACATGACTACGGGTAGTTTGGGAAGCTTCTCTGCCTTCAGACTGGGCATTACTTATCCCCCTACTCCCTACTATGTGGTGGGTCCAGCTACACTCTGGGTAGAGCACTTTGCCTCACAGGTGACGGTGTGTAACTTAATAAGAAAACCAGTCATATATGCACAGTACTTTAGAGTTTACAAAGCCCTTTCATCTCCAGGCTAAGAATTGAAAGCGAAGACTGGAATTCTGATTGTAAAAGCCTGGGCCAACAGTTTTGGTGTGGTGTTGCAGAGTACTATGATTAGGAGTGGTTTATACATGCCTTAGTTTAGCTATTTTTTTCTTAGCCTGAGACCACTACATTTTTTTAGAGTGATGATTGCTAAGTACTACGTACTCCATTCATGCAAAGGAGGCTTTTAATTTTTTAAAGTTTTTAAAAAAGATTTTATTTATTTATTTGACAGAGAGAGAGTGATAATAAGTAGGCAGAGAGAGAGAGAGGAAGCAGGCTCCCTGCTGAGCAGAGAGCCCGATGCGAGGCCCGATCCCAGAACACTGAGATCATGACCTGAACCAAAGGCAGAGGCTCAACCCACTGAGCCACCCAGATGCCCCGCAAGCAAGGCTTTTTAAATATGATGTGTCTTTGGCTGCACTTCATGGGATAGAGACTATCGGTTTTTATGAATCTAAATTTGCTGGATAACAAAGTGGTCAGGGTGGTGACTGATCTTCAGGATTTATCCTTCATGGTACCAGATTTCCAGGTCTGATATGGAGGAAGCCTGTGAGGCACAGACACAGTAGGATGGAGCTCCCTGAATCAAATGTATGGCTTAATCGGAAAACCTGAGGCAGGGAACCAGAATATTCAAGAGTAGGTGCTTCATGTCAAGTATACAGAATGACCCTGATCTGACCTTACTAAGCTTCAGCTTCCTTATATGTAAAATGGGGATAATTTGTTCACTTGCCCAACAAACATTTATTGACTATGCACTGTTCTGGAAGATGGAAGGCAGCTATGCTCACCACTATACCACCAACGCTGCACTGTTCTGGAAGATAAGAGGGACAAAATCCCTGTCCTCTAGGAGCTTGTCATTTAGTGGATCTAAACTGCAACAATGTATTGAGAGGAGCAATAAATAAATATACAGAAAGTCAGTAGAAGTGAGGGCTATGAAGCAAATTAAAGCAGGGCAAGGTAAAAATAAAATCTCAAAATAAAAGGGGGTTGGTGCTTGGCTGGCTAAGTTGGTAGAGCATGTGACTCTTGGTCTTGAGGTTGTGAGTTCGAACCCCATGTTGGGTGTAGAGACTACTTAACAATAAAATCTTAAAAAAAAAAAAAAGGGCAGGGCAAGGGTATGTGGGTGGAGGCTGTTTTAGACAGGGTAGTCAGGTAGTCCTCAAGTGGTTCACTTAGGATGTTTCAAACAGATAATTCATGCAATGTGCTCAGCTCAGTGCTGACAACAATTGAGAGCTTAACAAACATATTATTAGGTCAGCCTGCTCCACACCTTTCAGTCCATATTTTAGTCTCTGAATAGCAGTAATAATGAACACTTATGTAGCTCTTGCTATGAACTAGGCACTGTTCTAAAACCTTTTACATATCTTAACTGATTTAATTCTTAAAATAACTCTTAGGAGGTAGAACTATCATTATCCCCTTTTATGGGGTTAGAAACAGACACAGAGAAGTCCAAACAGTGAGGGAGGACTGGAGGCTGGGAACTGAACCCCAGCTGTCTGTTTCTAGAGACTGAGCTGTGGATGGGAGGGGGCTGTGATCAGATAGATACCAGGAGACAGTGAAGCTGGCATAGGCAGGTTCTGATGTCAGATGGCCTGGCTTCTTATCCTGGCAGGTCTAAACCTCTCTGCCTCAGTGTCTTCATCTCTAGAATGGGAATATCAGAACCTTTCTTACCTTATAGGGACCGTGCTTTAAAACATGAGCCTTCATTCTGCTGTGTGGGGTCCCAGCCTTTTCAGAGTCCAGCCTGGCAGGGAGTGCGAAGAGTCAAGGGGCCTCTGAAACTTCTGAAAGGAAATAAAGGCACATCAGGCAACTGTCAGAGCGACCCTAAATTCAGCTGGGGTGCAGATCTCGGAAGTTAGGCCTTTATGATTTTGAGGGTGCCAAGGTGGAACTGGGAGGTTCTTAAATGCAAAAGACAGGTGAAATCTTGCGTGGCCACAACATTCAGCTTTCGGGCCTTGCACAATTGCCTGGAGAGGTAAGACCTCCACGAATGTCAGGGTGTGAATGGCACCTAGGGACCTTCAAGTTAGTAAATGGGGAAACTGAGGCCCAGAGAAGCTGAGTGGCTTACCCAAGGTCACGAAGTGCATTAGTGGGCAGTCAGCTGGTAGAAGCCTCGGCTTTCCTTGAGGTTTTCAAATCTCAGCCTCCTACCTGGACGTCCTCTGGGTGGAAAGGGCCTCACCTCGGTCCCGGGCACTAGCTGCCTCATTCCCCACGTGGGTACTGCAGGGGCCCGGAAACCCGGGACTCCCTAGCAAGTTCTACCTGCGCTTGCGCATATGAGTCCAGCCCCTTGCCTTTTCCCCTCTTTTTCCTTCTCCTCCCCGGCCCTTACCAGCCTAGAGGAGGGGGAAACTAGAGAAGCCCAGAACTTGTCCTCAGCCAATGGGCTGGCGGGCCGTGAGCCCGGCCCCCTCCCTCCCTCAGGCGCCGTCCAATAGAAATTTACTACAATGTTGTGGCGAACGGAGGGGGAGGGGCGCGCGCGGGCTGGCTGGCTGCGGGCCGGGCGGCCTCGCCTCACAGAGCGAAGGCGGGAGGGCGCGCGCCGGGGCCGCCTGCTCGCTCGCTCACTCGCTCCCTCCCTCCCTCCCTCCGCCGGTGGGTTAGTCAGTCAGTCAGTCCACCAGCAGCCGGCGGGCCCGCAAGCCGCAGAGGGCCAGAATCTCGGCGCCGGCGCCTTCTCCTGCCATTGTTCGTCGGGCGGCTGCAGCGGCGGGCTCAGGAGCCCGGGCCCCGGGGGCCACCGGTGAGACGAGGCGGCTGCGACGCGCGAGCGGGGTTGGGGGTGGTGGTGGCGCGGAGCTGTCCCCGAGGGGACGGTCCTGGCGGCCGCGGCGGCGCCGCAGCCTCTTTGTCTGCAGCCCCCCGCAGGCCCCGGGCCGGGGGCGCGGGCTCCCGGGCCTCTGCGCGCCGGAGGCTGAGGGGCTGCAGCCGGGACGCGGCCGGCCTGAGCAGAAGGAGGCGGGGGCTGGCGGCGGGGGAGCGTTGCAAAGTTGGGCTTGGGGTCTGTTTTTGACGAGGTCCGCCCATCACTGTCCACGGGCAGGAACCTTGGAAGGAAACCGAATGGAGGAGGATTGCGGGTTCCAGGCGGTGAAGGTGTTGGGGGCAGCCGCAGAGCAGTTTCTTCCTGACGAGGTGGCTGGGCTGTCTGCAGAAGTCTGGCACCATCTGAGGGCTGGAGGGAGCCCTGGAAGGACAGGGAGGCCTTCCCACCCCGAACTGCCGCCCCGCTGAAAGAATCCCCCGACCCCGAGGGCTCTGCCGCGCTCCCCTCTAGTCTTCGCGGTTCCCAGGGACCAAAGGGTTAAATCTATTCTCTCAGCATCGTGACCTCCTTTTTCAGTTCCTGCATCTGTCGGCTTGGAAATATTTCCTCCTGCTTGCTGGGCTGCTTCTACCTGTGGGGAGGCTGGATGTGGGCTCGCGCTCCAAGAGGCACCACCCGGCGATTGTTCCGGGCGGGGGGCTTGCCACACCTGGTCCATCCGCCCCAGGAACGCGCGTCCTCCGGAGGGAAAGTGATCTCACGTGCAACAGACAAATTGCTGACGGATTGGTTTCTGGCCACATGATAGTCACTGTCATCCTGTTGTGCCTCTGTGCCCTACCATGAATGCCTCGTCTGTGGGGACTTGGCGTTTTTTGGCACGTACTGCTGATTAGGAGATAGGTGTTTTGTTTTGTTTTAAGAGGTGCCGAACCCTGTTTTTAGTAGTCTGGGTGATTTCACAGGTGCTATTTTGTTCTTTCTGTTTTTAGGGGAAAATTACAAGAAATGGTTATGTCTTGTGTCTTGGATTTATGCTCTCTTGAGGATGCACTGTATATGCTGTTGCTCACTGCTGTTTTCCGTATTCTCAGTCCTGGCAAAGATTTTAGTTCATTTATGCTCTTATTTATTTATTTTTTAAAAAGATTTTATTGATTTATTTCAGAGAGAGAGAGTGCCAGCACAACCAGGGGGAGAGCAGGCAGGGGGAGAAACAGGCTCCCCATCGAGCAGGGAGCCCTATGTGGGGGTGGATGGTCCCAGGACCTCAGGATCATGACCTGAGCTGAAGACAGAGGCTTTAGGGTCTGAGCCACCCAGGCATCCCTGGTTTATGTTTTTAATCAAGCAGTTGATATACATATCCCCCCTTACTTTTCATGGAGACTTGATATACTCTTTATTTCCCTAAGTTGGAAACATCAGAAGTTCTTTGCCAGCTGTATAATTTTTGGTTTTGTGAATAGTTTTTTGGGGTGTTATTAATGTAATCCATGTAGAGTAGGTCACAGGATATCTGGCACACAGCACTCAATAAATGACATAAAAAAATGGTTATAAACGAACATCAGATTGCCTTGGAATCAAGGTGCTAATTCAGAGTGCTTTCTCCACGAAGGTTATAATTAAGGTAAACACGGGAGTTATTCATACCTCTGGGGGAAACTGAAGTAGGGTTATCTTTGCCACTATTAAAAGTGAACTCACTGGCAAACCCAACTCAGTCTGCTAACCTTCTGATTTCTCTTTCTTTTAGTAATAAAATACACTTTTTTTCTTATACAGTTGGATTCAGGCTTGGAAAGAAATGTTTTTAATTTTTAGGCCTTGTCTAAATTCTCCCAACATTTATACTAGTGTTTTATTACAAATATACCAAAAATTTTTAAAAAGATTTTTATTTATTTGTCAGAGAGAGAGAGAGAGAGAACAAGCAGGCAGAGTGACAGGCAGAGGCAGAGGGAGAAGCGAACTCCCGCTGAGCAAGGAGCTGGATGTGGGACTTGATCCCAGGACCCTGGGATCATGACCTGAGCTGAAGGCAGGGGCTTAACCAACTGAGCCACCCAAGCGTCCCAATATACCAAATATCTTATAGATAAGCCCCCTTTCTACCTTTCTACCTTTATTTTCTACCTTTCTACCTTTATTTTCCTTATTACTTGTATTTTTCAACCAAGAAGAACTGTTCAGTAATAACTCCTGCTTTCCCATTTGTGTCTCTTTGGCCATGCAGTTCCATATATGTTCTTCCTGACTATTTTCAGGTCTTTTACCTTGAAAATGTGACATATATTAATAATTTGAAGTATGGGGAAAAGTTCCATATGTGGAAGGAATTTGATGGGCTTTTTTGTTTTGTTCTGAATTTTCTTTAGAGACTCATTGGTATGGCCAGCTAGTTCAGTTTTTTTTCTTTTTTTAAAAAAAGATTTTATTTATTTATTTGACACAGAGAGAGAGATCACAATTAGGCAGAGAGAGAGGCAGAGAGAGAGAGAGAGAGAGGGAAGCAGGTTCCCCGCTGGGCAGAGAGCCCAGATGTGGGGCTCGATCCCAGGACACTGAGATCATGACCTGAGCTAAAGGCAAAGACTTAACCCACTGAGTCACTCAGGCGCCCCTAGTTCAGTTTTCTTTAGCTGGTGTTTGTTAAAGGACTTAGGTCCTCAGTGTCCCATTGATATGTGCAGCCTTTAGTAGTAGATGATGGCTGATGGTGGATTAAGAAAACTACTTAGGGCTTCTATTCTACTCAGAGCTAAGAGCTCTACTGGTCAATGAGTTTAATGCTTGGAAATTCTGGCTGTCAGCAGATCGACTAAGCTAACAGAAATAAACAAAGCTAGGGGCATCTGGGTAGCTCAGTTGGTTAAGTATGTGGCTTCAGTTTGGGTAGTAATCTCAGGGTCCTGGGAGTGAGCCCCTCATTGCACTCCCTACTCAGCAGGCAGCTCCCCCTGCTTGTGTGCTTGTGCTGTCTCTCTCTCTCTCTAAAAAAAAAGAAAAGAAAAAAAAAAAAGAAAAAGAAAAAAAGAAAGAAATAGACTAAGCCAATAGACCCATCTTTTAGGTCAGTCTCTGCTTTCTTTATGCATCTCTTCTCTTTCTTGGTGGTTGGTCTAAGGTCAACATTTCCTTAAAGTCTGTTAAACACTCAAATCATATTTGTTGTTTTCAAGGAGTAGATATGTTGAACAAACCTGTTTTAAACTAGACTTATCCTCAATATAAAATATAAAATAACATGATATAATTTATATACTAGCAAAGTAATACACACATTTTCCTCTTTGCTTATTTAAAAATGCTTTCATCTTATCCCCTTTCTTTTTTCCTTACAAAACACTGCTAAGGTGGGACACCTAGGTGGCTCAGTCAGTTAAATGTCCTGGGATCGAGCCCCTCATTGGGCTCGTTGCTCAGCAGGGACCTGCTTCTCCCTCTGCCTCTGATTTTCCCTGCTTGTGTGCTCCCTTGTGCATGTGCTCTCTCGCTTTCTCTCTCCCTGTGACCAAAACAACAACAACAAAACAACACTTTAAAGCTAATATCTAAATTAATACATAATTTTTTTATTATTTTAATTTTTGGGGAAGATTTTATTTATTTTAGAGAGAGAGAGACAGTAGGGGCAGATGGAGAGAGAGAATCTTTAGCCCACTCTGCACTGATCTCACAACCTTGATGTCATGACCTGAGCAGAAATTAGGAACCGGATACTTAACCAACTGAGTCACCAAGGTCACCCCAAAATTAACAAATGATTTTAAATGATACCTGTCTCCTCTGGAAAAAAATGGTTGTTGCATTTGTTGAGGTATGACCTATAAATTTTTTCCTGTTATTCTTTTTTGTCAGGTTTGTGCCCTACATTTAAAGTTCACCAGTGTGATGTTTTTCTTGGTGCAGCTTGAGTTTAGCATTTTTTGAAATTGCAGAGCTAGACTTTCATCTCATTCTTCAGTTTTTATGGTCTTAATTTTAAACAAATTCATATTATGGGAGATGGTGTGCTCTCCCCCCAAACACCAAAGACAGTGTTATTTGGTTTCCTTCCTACTTTTGCTAAAGAAAGCTTCAGAGTTAAGTCTGTCAGAGTGTTGGCTAAAAGTCACAGGATTCTTGAATTCTCTGCAGGTATTTTGATATGCACATCTAGAGATTGTGATTTAAAAATATATGGCCTAGGGCGCCTGGGTGGCTCAGTGGGTTAAGCTGCTGCCTTCGGCTCAGGTCATGATCTCAGGGTCCTGGGATCGAGTCCCCCGTTGGGCTCTCTGCTCAGCAGGGAGCCTGCTTCCCTCTCTCTCTCTCTGCCTGTCTCTCCATCTACTTGTGATTTCTTTCTGTCAAATAAATAAATAAAATCTTAAAAAAAAATATATATGGCCTATAATTTGTGATGTGAGTGATAGGGCTTACATATATTGTTTTCTGAATGTCCAATCCAATTTAATACTGGTGATCTGATTTTATAACTTTAGTATCTCAGTGGCTATGAGGGGTTGCTGAATTTGGTTCTGAAATCAAGAGGAGCACATGTTTAGACCACAGTCTGTTTCCCTGTTATCTAAGGAGCTGGCCAGCTCAAGTGCTGCCAGTGTATTTTTCCAAGAGTCTTATCAAATTCATGATTGGTCACATGGCATGTTCAGATGCAGATTCATCCCTACCTCTAAAGAACTTGTTTTTTCCTCTGTCGCTTGAGAGTGGAAGCACCTTATTTTATTTGTGAGCTAAGCAATAATAATTGTAAGAACTTTATTCTTATGAACAACTTTCCTTTTTTCTCTAATACCTCCAATGATGAAACTTAAAAACTTTTAAAAGAAGCCTCTGAATTTATCAGTTATGGGCCTTATTTATATAGAGAATCTAGAATTTTTGGAAGTTAATCGATTCATTTCATTTATAATAGCTTTTAGGTGAGAAGAGCGAGATTCTAAATGTATGTGTTAATTTTTGCTTTTTATTTAAGTTTGTTGTTATGCCATTGGTGGCTTACTGTGTTGTTTTTATGAGTAAAATCATGGGATGTTCAGTAAAATGCAGTGTAACAAATACTCTGGTGTAAACACTGAGTTAAATTAGTATTTTGATTTACTCTGCTGTTATTTAATGAATACATAGTGAGAAAGATTAACGGAGCTATAGCAATGGACAGTATTCAGAAACTGAAGGCTTTAGAAAGGAGAACTTTGATATTTTATTTTGAGTGCTGATCTTATTTAGAATTAACTGCTTCACTGACACTGCTTCACGTGTTGGTTTTAGGAAAGTTTAGTGAGAGCATCTGATTATGATGAAAGTCTATTTATACTTATTTTTGTTAATTATTTTTAATTTAAATGGGATTGTATCTACCTTGAAGTATTTGAAAATAAATTGACTAGCTGTTTGGACTTTAAAGAAAAGCAAAATACCAGTATTGGGTGTGGTCAATACAATACAATACAATACAAGGAATGACTTGAGACTTTAAAATACCCTTCCCCCAATCCTTATTAGTTTCCTCCAAAGTCACCCTAAATAAATATGCTACCCTTAAAAGTCTCTTGTATTGAAATTCCAGAGCCATCCTGGCATCATGTCTGTTTTGTTATTGCACTTATTAAGACCAGTTCTCCTATTGCAGTTATCTCTTAATTATCTCCAGGATAAAGCCATATGGATTAAACTGTGATTAGTTATTGCTGTCTCTCTTTCATGGCTGAGGGTTCTTTGTGTCACTGATACCGAATTAATCTAGGCCTTCTATCATTCAACTCTCAAGAAAATCTCTGTAGAAATTAAAATTGTTTCTTAGCTATGTGTAGTGGAGCCTTGAGTAGGGTTAAAGTAATCTTGGCAGATTACTTTAGGAAGTAGGAAGAGGCAAAATTGTCTGATGGAATAGAATAGGTTGGGACTGTGATTAAATATTTATATTGGAAAATAAGATTGGAAGAAGCAGTAGATACTCCATTAATATTATCTAATTCTTTTTCTATATATTCAATGTATATGTATAATTCTGTTATATAATAATAGGAACAGGAACACCTCAATTTTTTTTGGAAATAGGTGGAAATAATAAGATAAAATAAGATACAATATTTACTCCTGAATTTAATTTTGATTTATAAATGCAGCTTACCTGCTTCTTGTGCCTTCCATCCTCTACAAAAAGTATCTTAATCCAAACCAACTTTTGGTAGACCCTCTATATGTCTGAATTGGAGCACCGGATACAACATAGACTGAGGTTTAAATATTTTCAACATTAATATTCATTTAGAAAACTTCTATATTCTCTTTTGATAATATCTGATTAAGTCATAAAAAAGTTATAGGAGTTTTGAAGAATCCCCAGTGATTTAACATAATTAAAGCATGGGGTTATTTTGTATTGGTTAAATTTAAGCCCGTGACCCACAAGTGAAGTAGAAATGTAAGCTCTTGGTAATTTATATTCATATAGTACTATATATTCATATAGTACTATGTCAAGGTTGAGCTGTGATTGCTATTCAGCTATTACTTAATGCTTATATAAATTAAATAATCCTATTAAAATAATTTCAATACAATGAGATCTTAATAGTATATCTTTGAATACATCATCGTATAAAGAATTGCCATTTTAATTTATATGTCAAGGTTTTTTTTTGGTTTCTTTTTTTGTTTTTTTTTTTTTAAGATTTTACTTATTTATTTGACAGAGAGAGAGAACACAATAGGGGGAGCAGCAGGCAGAGGGAGAAGGAGAAGCTGGCTCCTCCCCAAACAGGGAGCCTGATGCCAGGCTCAGTCCCAGGACCCTGGGATCATGACCTGAGCTGAAGGCAGATGCATAATGACTGAGCCAGGGACGCAACCCTATATGTCAAGTATTTTCATTTACCAATTCAAAATTGTATGTATATTCAAGGGAGAAGTGTTTCACTTTGATGATACATTTGGGAAGGTTATTGAAATAAATGTTTCTGTCTAGTTTTGACCATATAGACACAGGCAGAACTGTGAAGAGTTCCAAGGATTTAAGCCCTCAAATTTTATTTATTTTTAATTTTTGTTTTTTATTTATTTGTAAGAGATTTTATTTTTAAGTAATCTCTATATCCAATATGGGGCTTGAAACCACAGCTCTTGAAATCAAGAGAAGAATGCTCCACCAACTGAGCCAGCCAAATACCCCAGGCTCTCAAATTTTACCTGTCAACTATTTCAGTATGTAATAGGGACTCATGGAAGGAATCTTAAAGAGGCTTTTTTTTTTTTTTTTTTTTTGCTACCACCCACTTGCTGTTTCTTGCCCTTTTATCTTTTTTAATGATTCAGAGAATTGACACTATTGCTAACTTACTACCTGTGAGTCCTACTAATTTTGATGGTAGTATGTAATTATATAAACCTTTCGCATGGTGTCATATGATGTTGTATATATGTCCTCCCACACATGTGTCTTTAGAGTAATTTCTTTCCATCTGGTGTTGGAAATGAGCTCTTTGTGTGGTTATTTTTAAATCTTCAAGCTTTCTGGCATCCTCAACTCTTGAAATAACATAGTTACTTTTGAAGGCCAAAAAATCCATATAGTATATTTAGTGTTTTTTTTCCAGTGAAAATGTAAATAGTATTTTATTTTAAAAATCATATCCTGTGTTCTAAATAGGCAACACATGTATTTTATTTTTAGATGGTCTCCAGATAATTCTGTTAAAAGGTAGGAAATAATCAGTCGGTTGTTGCCAAGTAGATAAAGTAAAGGAGACGTACTTAAGGGAAAGGATGCCAACAATAAGAAACCTGTTAGAGGAAAGAGGTTTCAAAGATATTTATTCTCTGAAGGTTTATTGATATCCTTTTCTGAACTCTTAGAGTATTTATTTGTAATATATCAGATTTGTTGTGTGTGTGTTTTTAAAAAAATTTTTAAAAATATTTTATTTATTTATTTGAGAGAGAGAGAGAGAGAGAGAGATTGAGAGAATGAATGGGAGGAGGGGCAGAGGGAGAAGCAGACTCCCTGTGGAACAGGGAGTATGATACAGACCTTGATCCCAGAACCTTGGGATCATGACCTGAGTTGAAGGCAGATGCTTAACGGACTGAGCCACCCAGGTACCCTGTTGTGTGTTGTTTTATATTGTATATGAAACTGCTATTCCCCAATGAGATTGCCAGCTTCTGGGGGGGCAGAAGGTCAATATCATGTCTTTCATTTCATCCTTATCCCCCAAACACAGATACTGTATAACACATTAGCTAGATACATAAAATAGGGGACACACTAGACATATAGATGTATAGTGAGAATATGATGTCCTGGGATAATTAAGATTTATGACTTGAGTTGTAATGCTGACTGCTTCTGATTGCCTCTCTGTGTATGTGTGTGTGTCCTATTTTTTTGGAAAGTAAGTCACAGATATCATGACACTTTACTCCTAAAATGCTTTGTTATGCATATCCTACAAAGACATTATCCTATATAACTACAATACCATTATTATACCAAAGGAAATTAATAATATTTTCATAATAGCAATCATATATATGGATTGGATATTGGTTGATATTATATATATTGATATATAAATTTATATATATATATAAAATATATATTGGTTGATAATGTGTATGTATGTATGTGTGTATATGGCATGGAGCCCAGTGTAGGGCTTGAGCTCACAACCCTGAGATCCAGACCTGAGTTGAGATCACGTGTTGGGCACTCAACTGACTAGGCCACCCAGGCACCCCAATATTCAATCTCTATTTTAAGAGATTATTGTCATCTGCTTAGCAAGATTCATCTGATAATTCTTCTCAGATGCTATTTTTGTTGACTTATTCTTGCTAGTTGTCCCTCTCTAATATGACCATTAATGAACACTGGTGTTTGTAGGACCAAAAAAACTAGCACTGGGGTGAATGATTGCATAGTGATCATAGCATCATTTATAAATAAATGTACTAAAGAATATATCAGGTGGCCAAAGGGCAAGGTATTTCTGTTTTGTTTGGTTTTAGATTTTTATTATGTCTATTGTAGTAGGCACCCTTTAAGGTGGTCCCCAGTGATTCCTGCCTCCTGGTATTCATGCCCTTGTGTAATCTCTTCCCCTCGAGTGTGGCCTGGACTTAACTTCTAATGAACAGAATACAGCACAAGTGGTGGGATGTTACTTCCAAGATTAGGTTACAAAAGGCTGTGGCTTTTGTCTTGGTCCCTCTCATCTTCGACTCTCATTCTGTCCCTTGGATTTTCAGTTGCCATAGCCTAAGAATGTATAGGCAGCCTGGGTAGAGGCCTGCATGGTGAGAAACCAAGTCTGTCAGCAGCAGTGTAAGTGAGCTTGGAAGCAGATCTCTGAGGCCTGATAACAGCCATGTGAGTAAGCTCAGAAGTAGATTTTTCAGGCAGAGTTGAGTCTTGAGTTGAATGCAGACATGGTTGACACTTGACTACAGTATCATGAGAGACCCTGAGCCAGAGGCACCCAGCTAAGTCATGCTTGAATTCTTGATCTGTAGAAATTGAAATAATAAATGTTTATTGTTTTAAGCCACCAAGTTTTGGGGGTAATTTTTTTTTTTCCTGAGATTTTTAAGTAATCTCTACACCCAATGTGGGGCTTGAACTTATAACCCCAAGATCAAGAGCCACGTATTTCACCATCTGAGCCAGCCAGGTGCCCTGTTTTGGGGATAATTTGTTGTATAAGAATAGATAGCTAATACATCTACCATTTACTAATTTAATAAATATTAATCATCTGTTTTTAAAATTTTTTATTATTATGTTCAATTTGCCAACATAGAGTACATCATTAGTTTTTGATGTAGTAGTTGCATATAACACCCAGTGCTCATTACAACATTCATCTGCTATTTTTAATTTTTTAATTTTGTAAAAAAAGATTTTATTTATTTATTTATTTATTTACTTATTTGACAGACCGAGATCACAAGTAGGCAGAGAGAGGAGAGAGAGGAGGAAGCAGGTTCCCTGCTGAGCAGAGAGCCCAATTCAGGCCTTGATCCCAGGACCCTGGGATCATGACCTGAGCCAAAGGCAGAGGCTTTAACCCACTGAGCCACCTAGGCGCTTCTCATCTGCTATTTTTTAAAAGATTTATTTATTTTAGGGAGGTGGGAGGGACAGAGGGAGAGAGCATCCTCAAGCAGATTCCCTGCTGAGTGCAGAGCCTGATGTGAGGCGTAATCCCAGGACCCTGAGATCATGACCTGAGCTGAAATCTAGTCAGTCACCTAACAGACTGAGCCACCCAGGCACCCCAATCATCCACTTGCCAAGCACTGTCCTAATTGCATTGGGACACACAGTGAATAAAGTAGAATAGAAGTGTCTCTTCTTCTGGAGCTTACATTTTAATTGGAGAGAACAGATAATAAACATATATACAAATCAGGCATAGAGTAAAAGATTTTTGTGAGGACCAGGGAAAGCAGGGTAAGGGGGCAAAGAGGGAGGTAGGGTGGATACTTTAGGTAGTAGATAGAGTGGTCAGAGACGACCTGTCTGGTTAAGGTGACTTTGAGTAGAGTCCTGAATACTATCTAGAGAAGAGCATTCCAGGCAGAAGAACAGTCAGCACAAATGTTAAGCATGTTTGGTATGTTTGAGAAACATTAAGTAAGCCAGTACGGTGGGTTCAAAATGGTAAATGATCTGGGGGAAAATGGTAGGAGTTGAGTTCAGAAAAGTTGAGGTAGGAGAAGGAGCATTTCTTGTAGGGCCTTGTTGGTTATGCTGTAGACTTAGCATTTTTTTTCTGAGACAAGAATTCTTGGGAGGATTTTGAGCAGAGGAATGGCATGTTCATTTATTTCTTGTATATTAATTGATTATGCACAATGAGCAGGACCTTGTGGGTATATGTGATCACAAAACGTAGAAGACGTGACCTCTGTCCTAAGGAAGTGTAATGATCTAGTGTTAGTAGAAATGATGGCATGCACAAAAGATTTAAGAGTAGAGCCAATATGTTGTGGAAAGACATGTAATTAAGGGGGAAAGCACAGAGCAAAACCTAGATTAAAATTCTGGCTCTTCTACTTGGTTTAATACATTTCAGTGACTATTCACTGGGTGGTATTATATGGGAGATAAAATAATAGTGCTAGTATTTATTGATGACCTGTTATGAGCTTAGCTCTGTGCTTTATAGATATGACATAGGTGTTAAAGAGTATGAGCTCCAGGGCTAGAATGTCTGGTTTTAAATTCTAGTTGTGTCACTCTTTAGCTGGTGACTTTGGGCAAATTACTTAATTTCTGTACCCCAATGTTTATTATATAACCTAGAGATGATAAACACATTTATACCTTTTAAGGTTGTTATAATGATTAAATGAGCTAATATATGTAAAGTAGTTAGAATACTGGCACTAGACAAATGTTAGCTATTATTTTTGCATTTAAACCTCATCAGAACCCATGTGCTGCAGGTGTGATTAATCCCATTTTACATTTCAAGTAGC